>NC_090266.1:211317884-211617884 GCF_040414725.1 Anabrus simplex
CCAAGTGCTCCACTCAAATAATTTTGACTATACTGTGTGACAAAACCATCATTAAAACACGTACACAACCAAGTGCCGAATATGTTCTCCGTCCACTTTTACACAAGATAGAAAACTACAGTAGTAGCCGCAAACTCTGTCTCTAACCAGCTTATTTTCTTCATCAAAAATTGAAGTTAGGCAAAAATATTGAATCTTTATTGACTAAACATTTTTGGACTCAGTGATAAAATGTAGAAGTGCTGATGTTTCACAAAGAACTCATTGATAATAATAACCTTCCACGAAACAACCCAGAAGATGGGAAAGATGCATGTGAGCACAGTTGTAGACAATGGCATTAATTAATGTTTAATTCTGGTTCATTTTGTGTAAATACATTGGATTTTACACTGCATTGATTTATTTTTAGTTAACTTTTAAATACAGCATTTTTATACACTTTCATTCCATCAGTTTCTTTCATCTGGTGCAAACGCAGCCATCTCCAAATTTGAAATTCAAATATTCCAAATAATTCTAGAAAAAACCTTTGGTATTCTGTAACATATTTGTAAGCGATTAAGCACAATTAAAAACAATTTTAAATCTCGTTATTTAGATTGTATACCTTATTTTGGTTTCATGAACAACTTAACCATTTGGAGATGTGCCGGTTTTGCCAATAGATGACTTATATAACATGCTATATTTTGACTTCCCTTAGACCGGGCGAGTTGGCCGTTCGCGTAGAGGCGCGCGGCTGTGAGCTTGCATCCGGGAGATAGTAGGTTCGAATCCCACTATCGGCAGCCCTGAAAATGGTTTTCCGTGGTTTCCTATTTTCACACCAGGCAGCTGCTGGGGCTGTACTTTAATTAAGGCCACGGCCGCTTCCTTCCAACTCCTAGGCCTTTCCTCTCCCATCGTCGCTATAAGACCTATCTGTCGGTGCGACGTAAAGCCGCTAGCAAAAATTTCCCTTAGAAAATCTTTATAATTGAAAATTGCAGAAGCAGCAATAGTAAGAGATATAGAAATAAATTAAAAGTAAATAATATTAACTTCATTTCAAGCTCGTTGAATCAAGAATAATAACAATATCTTCAGTCCAATATCTTAATTCACGATAAGAACACATCTTTATTTTCTTTCACTACTACACAATTCGACATAACGCTGGCGATGATCTTGTGGGAAATATTGAAGCATTGCTTCCAGATTCTTTATATTTTTACGGGATATCTTGTGATCATCGTCACCTGCTATTAAATGTGTATTCATATCACTAATGGTTTTGTCTTTCTTCTTCTTCTGCCGTTTTCTCCGCACCTGCAGGGTCGAGATTGCGAACTATGTAGCAAATGTGGACTTGCCCATACTTTAGGCTGAATGCCCTTCCTGACGCCAACCCTATGCAGAAGGATATCATCACTATTGCGTGTTTCTGTGGTGGTTGGTAATGCGCTCGGTTGTGTGAATATGAAGAGTACAGTTTGGGGGGAAACACAAACACCCAGTCCCCGAGCCAGAAAAATTAATCAGACGCGATTAGAATTCCCGACGCGGTCGGGAATCGAACCCGGGACTCTTCTGAACCGAAGGCCTCAACGCTGACCATTCAGCCAAAGAGTTGGACGGTTTTGCCTTTTTTGTCTGAATGCAATATTTTAACTGAGACACTATCAGGACAAGTAATCCGTATAGGTCCAGGATGTTCAACTTTGTTACTTTAACGACAATATAGTCTACTCTAAATGGATGAGAAGGCCGGGATGATGTAACTACTTCCTGCAGATCTTCAGATGCATATGCTATAAGTGTCCTCTTGCGCGATTTTCATTTAAAGCGAAATGGCGATGAGACCCCAGAAAACTATGGCTTGATACCAAATATTTATGTTAAATGCATGTCACTAAAAGCAGATACATCAAGAGCAATTAACGGTTCTTATTCTGGACACAGCAGTTGTCAATCCACAATGTTAGGTTCTTTTTATCTCCCGTAATATTTGATGTGGAATAATCAATAACATTATTTAGCAAATCATACTTCGCAATTCCTTTCGATTAACAGAACATTCTCTCAATTAAATAGATAGTATAAACAATTAACAATACTTACCTTTGTTGGCGTATTAGGAGGGTTTTCTTTGCCGGAAATGTTTGTATATGCTAAACCCTTCACTTTTTTATTATGACGTTTTGTCATCTTAGACGAATGTTCACCAACGGGTCTTCATTCACTATTACCCTCCAGTATATCAAAGTATTTTAAGCAGTCGAACCTACACACATCTGAGGAGCAAGGAACATATCTGGACCTAGTGTAAACATGACCCCAGTAGAACAAGGTTGCGTGGGGAGATAGAGCCTACCTCAAACACCATTTGTCACCATATGAATGATCACTTCCAGTTGACCTACGACAGAGCCCTTTTAGTATGATATACATATATGAATGTACCACCAAGAGGTTCAATAAAAAGAAATCTGAAAATATCGGCGCTTAGCTCCTTTAGAATGTTAGGTCTACAATTGCAATCTGCTTCAGGGACCCTATTACAAAACCTGTATTTTCGTAGACAGCAACATCCACTTGACTTGCAGAGTTTTTCTTCGGAGGTTCTACGGATGTTTATCAGACATGCATCAGTAGTGATGTCTATTATTTTTAAATATGTATCAACACCGGGAGTTGACAGTATCACGACAGAAAAGGAAGAATTAGCGTATTTCATTTAAATTACGGCGAAGAAGTTTCCGAATAGCAACAGTTATGGCCATATTTATCAAAATCGACTGGGTACTTTCACTTCCTCTCTCTCTCTCTCTCTCTCTCTCTCTCTCTCGTTGGTACTTTTGGGTCAGTGTTGAAAAGTACGGCTCTTTTGCTGAATGGTCAGCATTCTGGACTTCGGCTCAGAGGGCCCCAGGTTCGACTCCTGCTGGGTCGGGGATTTTAAACTTGAACTATTAATCGCCATATATCGGGGACTGGGTGTTTGTGCTATCACCAACATTCTTGAAACTCACACAACACTCTCCTCCATCATAGTAATACGCAGTTTACCATACACGGCAAATGCTGTCCACCGTCATCGAAGGTCTACCTTACACTCATACCTCTGGGGCGTCTGTCCCCTGACACCCATACATCTGCGCTCATACCTCTGCAGCATCTATCCTATCACACTCATACCTCTGCAGCTTCTATCCTCTGACACTCCTACCTCTGCATCTTGTATCCTATGACACGCATACCTGTGCAGCGTCTATCCTATGACACTCATACCTCTGCATCTTGTATCCTATGACACGCATGCCTCTGCAGCTTCTATCCTATGACACTCATACTTCTGCAGCTTCTGTCCTATCACACTCATACCTCTGCAGCTTCTATCCTATAACACTCATACCTCTGCAGCTTCTGTCCTATCACACTCATACCTCTGCAGATTCTATCCTATGACACTCGTACCTCTGCAGCTTCTGTCCTATCCACTCATACCTCTGCAGCTTCTATCCTACGACACTCATACCTCTTCAGCTTCTATCCTATGACACACATACCTCTGCAGCTTCTATCCTATGACACTCATACCTCTGCAGCTTCTATCGTATGACACTCATACCTCTGCAGCTTCTATCCTATCACACTCATACCTCTGCAGCTCAATGCTATCACACTCATACCGCTGCAGTTTCTATCCTATCACACTCATACCTCTGCAGCTCAATGCTATCACACTCATACCTCTGCAGCTTCTATCCTACGACACTCATACCTCTTCAGCTTCTATCCTATGACACACATACCTCTGCAGCTTCTATCGTATGACACTCATACCTCTGCAGCTTCTATCGTATGACACTCATACCTCTGCAGCTTCTATCCTATCACACTCATACCTCTGCAGCTCAATGCTATCACACTCATACCGCTGCAGTTTCTATCCTATCACACTCATACCTCTGCAGCTCAATGCTATCACACTCATACCTCTGCAGCTTCTATCCTATCACACTCATACCTCTGCAGCTCAATGCTATCACACACATACCTCTGCAGCTTCTATCCTATCACACTCATACCTCTGCAGCTCAATGCTATCACACTCATACCTCTGCAGCTCAATGCTATCACACTCATACCTCTGCAGCTCAATGCTATCACACTCATACCTCTGCAGCTTCTATCCTACGACACTCATACCTCTGCAGCTTCTATCGTATGACACTCATACCTCTGCAGCTTCTATCCTATCACACTCATACCTCTGCAGCTCAATGCTATCACACTCATACCTCTGCAGCTCAATGCTATCACACTCATACCTCTGCAGCTCAATGCTATCACACTCATACCTCTGCAGCTTCTATCCTATCACACTCATACCTCTGCAGCTCAATGCTATCACACTCATACCGCTGCAGTTTCTATCCTATCACACTCATACCTCTGCAGCTTCTATCCTATCACACTCATACCTCTGCAGCTTCTATCCTACGACACTCATACCTCTGCAGCTTCTATCGTATGACACTCATACCTCTGCAGCTTCTATCCTATCACACTCATACCTCTGCAGCTCAATGCTATCACACTCATACCTCTGCAGCTCAATGCTATCACACTCATACCTCTGCAGCTCAATGCTATCACACTCATACCTCTGCAACTTCTATCCTATCACACTTACAACTCTGCAGCTTCTATCCTATGACACTCATACTTCTGGGGCTTCTGTCCTATGACTCCCATACCTCTGCGGTTTCTATCTTATCACACTCATACCTCTGCAGCTTCTATCCTATCACACTCATACCTCTGCAGCTCAATGCTATCACACTCATACCGCTGCAGTTTCTATCCTATCACACTCATACCTCTGCAGCTTCTATCCTATCACACTCATACCTCTGCAGCTCAATGCTGTCACACTCATACCGCTGCAACTTCTATCCTATCACACTTACAACTCTGCAGCTTCTATCCTATGACACTCATACTTCTGGGGCTTCTGTCCTATGACTCCCATACCTCTGCGGTTTCTATCTTATCACACTCATAACTCTGCAGCTTCTATCCTTTCACACTCATACCTCTGCAACGTCTATCCTATGACACTCCTACCTAGGCGGCTTCTATCCTATGACACTCATACCACTGCGGCTTCTGTCGTATGATACCCATACCTCTGCGGCTTCTCTCCTATCACATCCATACCTCTGCAGCTTCTATCATATCACATAGATAAATGAGATTGAGACTTGTGTGGAGTCACATTTTGTTTCGCCCTGTGCTAAGAGACAGCTGCATTCATGAGAGAAATAGCAACACTACTCTCCACAATATCACTTTAGAACGAAACTCTCTACATGCGTACTGGGTGTGTCTCTTTAATTTCCGTTGACTCATGATATTTTTGAACTGAGCTTTAAACACGCTCTGCTTGTAGTTCGCTGCTAAATTGAGGATATCACATCGTAATACGGCTGACAGTTTTTCTACGCTTTGTGTAATTAATTTCTTGTTTTAGTTGTAAAACTTTATGGTACGTGCAGCTTACGAGATTTAATAAACTTTCGTAATATATTTATATTTCGACGGATACGCATTTCATGTATGTAGTAATGAAAGCAGTAGCGGTCACTGTGAGCAACACAGATGCCGGTTATTTGATAATGAAATACCAAGATCGCCAGCTGCAATCGCCTAATTGCGGCCAGTATCCAGTATTTGGGAGAGAGTGGGTTCGAACCCCATTGCCAGCAGACCTGAAGATGGTTTTCCGTGGTTTCTAATTTTCACACCAGGCGAATGCTGGGGCTGTTCCTTAATTAAGGCGACGGTCGGTTACTTCCCACTCCTAGCCCTTTCCTGTCCCATCCTCTCCATAAGACCTATCTGTGTCGGAGCAACGTATAAAAATGAAATATACCGGGCGAGTTGGCCGTGCGCGTAGAGGCGCGCGGCTGTGAGCTTGCATCCGGGAGATAGTAGGTTCGAATCCCACTATCGGCAGCCCTGAAAATGGTCTTCCGTGGTTTCCCATTTTCACACCAGGCAAATGCTGGGGCTGTACCTTAATTAAGGCCACGGCCGCTTCCTTCCAACTCCTAGGCCTTTCCTATCCCATCGTCGCCATAAGACCTATCTGTGTCGGTGCGACGTAAAGCCCCTAGCAAAAAAAAAAAATGAAATATTTCACTCCTGAAGGTTCACTTCCAGGAAGGTCTGTGTTTTGTACGGGGGTGAGCGTATGAATAAGGTACGTATTACAAATATAGCTGCATATATGTATGAATTTCATATCCGTAAATAAAACATAGCCTCAACGGAAATTTTTAATAATTTTTCCCAAAGTTTCAGTAGTTTAAATATTCAGTCGTTGTTCTGTTTTTACTGAAAGGTGGTGAATTATAGTCGTTTCTTTGATCAGCAATTACGCAAAGTTTAACTAAGGCCTAATCGTCATCAGTGTGAGAGGGCCTTTCCTTTCGCTAGTGTTTTAACGTCGCGCTGACTCATATAGGCCTACGATAACGGTAATGATGAGATAACAAAGGGCTAGGACTGGGAAAGAAACAACTATGGCCTTAATCATGGTACGGTCCCAACATTTTAATTTTTTATTTGGCCTTCGGCAAGTAGCCATGCAGCCATAAAATCATTATGTGCAAGTACATAAAATACATACCATATATAAAATAACACTATATCCAAGATACATGCAACAAATGAAAAATCTCAAAACAAAAGGAAAAAAACTCACTTTAGTCACTTCTCAGCACAGGTAAAAGGAACCTTCGGCTGCAAATGTCACATTTAAATCCTCAGATCGGTGATATGTGAAAAATGGGCAAGTGCAAGGTAAATGTTATCATTAGATCTTTGAGTAAACATATTATACACTATCAGATCAAAAATACCCAGACACCTATCTTAAACTGCACATAGACTGCCCCCGTGTCATGTTCTCATTTATTGGATATAAATATGGGATCGTCCACCCTTCGCCTTTATGACGGCTTTAAATCTGTTGGGGATACTTTGACTGAGGTGTTCGAATGTCTGTGGAGAAATGGCAGCCCATTTTTCCTCAAGAGGCGAAACCAGAGGAGGTAGTGATGTTGGACGCTGTGGTCTGGAGCAAAGTCAACATTTTTACTCATCTCAAAGGTGTTCAATTGGGTTCAGGTCTGTACTCTGGGCAGGCCACTCCATTTCAGGAATGTTATTGTCCACAAACCCTTGCCTCACAGATGTAGATTTATGACAGGGTATACTCAGTACACAATGGTTTAAAATGTGTTCATAACCTTCCGCATTTAGAGTTGTCTTAAGCGCAATAAGAGGACCACACCCTAAACAATAAAAACACTCCCGTACTATAACACCACATCTTCCGTTCTTCACTGTTGGAACTACATGATTGCAGGTAACGTTTTCCAGGCATTCACCAAACCCAAACGCTTCCACCGGATTGTCACAGGATATAGGGTGATTCATCACTACAAACCATTCGTTTTCAGTCACCCACTGCCCAGTGGCGTCACTCTTTACATCACCTCAAGCGTCACTACAGAAATATTTGGCTTACGAGCAGCAGCTCAATCATCGTTCCATTTTGTTTAACTCCCGACGCACAGTCATCGTGCTGGCTAGACTGTTGGTAGCAAGCACTTTGGAACTCACGAGTGATTCCTTCCGTTGATTTCTTCCGACTTTTTATAACCATCCTCTGCAATGCTCGACGGTTCCTGTCCATCACTATCTGCCTGATCTTGGTTTAGCTGCGGTTGTTCCTTCACGTTCTCACTTCACAAAAACATCACCAACAGTCGATTTGGGCAGCTTTAGAAGGGTTGAAATGTCTCAGATGGATTTGTTACTCAGGTGACATCCAATAACTAGTCCACGTTCGAAGTCACTGAGCTCTCCTGACCGACCCACTCTGCTGTTACTACTTCCTTACTGACAACACTATAACTCCCCGCATCCTTTCAAACTGGCGGGTCCGCCACTCGTGACATCTAGGGTTCAATTCCGCATTACATAGTGGTGTCTGGATACTTTACATGAGGTAGTGAACTTGTAGGAAAAAGGACATGAATAAAGGCCAGTTTATCATATAACAAACTTTGGACATGTCTATATTTACTGCAACCGAGAATGATGGGAATAAGATTGGCAATTTTCTCTTGGTCCTTGTCGCACATACGGGAATCTACTATTTTAATTCGACGAAGATGATTTGTGTAGCAGCCATCACCGAGACGGATCTGTATGACGGACGTAAGGTGCTTTCTACTAAGACGTAATTTGTCAAACCAGGGTCGTGTTGGTATGTGAGGCTGATGAGCACCGTAGTGCCGTCCTTTAATTTTCTGCGTTATATTCCAGGTATTTGACCAATCATTATGAGGTTTTCTGCTTAGTAATGGTATAATGTCCGTATATGGAACCGCAATAGCGTTATGGGTACCTACTGAAATGCTCTGCTTTGCCAGTTGATCAACTATTTAGTTATGCTCTATGCCAGCGTGCACTTTCAGCCAAAGGACATGTATGCCAATGAGTTTTGCACTGCATGCCACTTGAAAAATGTCAAAAAAGTAGTAATTACATTTTACGTTCCAATGAGGGTGTTGTTGTAACTGTAGAACATTTTGGGCTTCTGTAAGAATTAATTATCCTTTTGTATGCTACGAAAGTCCAAAGATGATTGCATCAAGAATAGCGAAGATTTCCTCCGTAAATATGGATGTCTCCTGGGGTAGTGTGTGCTTTCCAGATGTATTCAGAGTAGGGTACTGATAAACATATCCAACACCGTCTATAGTTCTCGATCCATCCGTACACTACGTATGTGAAGACAATCGGGCCTGATAGATTTAATGAATGCTGTTATGCTATTGCTCTTTTTACTGGACTGGCGTAGGCAGTCGGGGAGGAAGAATACTGCAGGTTAAAAAGGAGATATTTCACGTGGACAGCGGAAGCCTGGAATAGTAAGAGGTATCGCTTTACACAATGGGTATGATATTTTTCCAATCCTTGTAGTTTTTGACGAGGGCTGGAGTTGGCTGAATACGTTCTGCAGGTCTTAAATCCAAAGTATCTTGTGTTATTTTCACTTTCGACAAGAGACAAAGATTACTGAGTGCAGCTCGCGGAAGTAGAATAATTTCGTCTGAGAGATACAGGCATTTTATTTGCTTCGATCGGTAGAGTGTTTCTTGGTGATGATGTCATAGACTCGATGCATACCCTATTGCGTCTAACTTATGAAGATTTGATTTCGATGAATTTGCGAAGAAGATACTGCCGCAGTCTAAAATTGGTCGTATTAGAGCTTTGTACATTATGAGTAGTATGGTTGTATCTGCTCCCCACCAAGTAGGTGTGATAGATCGATAAACATTTAGAATACGACTGGTCTTCTTTAGGACATGCTCAATATCCCATGTAGACTCGTTTTTCAAAAAGTAAAAAAATCTCCAAACATTTTAATGGGAATGAACGAAGGTCGAGGTGTATAATTGGTGTAGTAATAGTCCTGCGTTCCGTTTGAAAATAACTGCTGATGACATATCTGAAGATAGTTTGAGTCCTGTTTCTTTAGTCCAAGGTTCAGTCGCAGTCGCGTAATCCCAAAACACGGGGAGTAAGTGTATGCACAGACATCTATCTATATATATAAAGTAGCTTGTCCTGACTGACTGACTGACTGACTGACTGATTCATCATCGCCGAGCCAAAACTACTGGACATAAAGAAATGAAATTTTGGGCATAGATTCATGTTAAGATGTAGGTGCTCGCTAAGAGAGGATTTTTGGATATTCCGTCGCTAAGGGGGTGAAAAGGGGGGTGAAATTTTAAAATGAGTGTGCCTATATCTCAAAACTTTAAAAGTTTACAGATGTGAAAATTGGTATTTAGAATCTTCTTTAAAAATAAGGAAACACGTTTTTTTTGTTTTCAGACAATCCCAATAGGAGGGGTGAAAAAGGGTGAAAAAGGGGTTGAATGCCTTTAATGCGGATACGCTACTTATATCTCAGAAACTGAAGATATTACAGACCTCAAAATTGGTACTTTTGATCGCTGTGAAAAATAAAGAAACACATATTTTTTTGTTTTTGGAAAATCCAATTAATGCGAGGGTGAAAGGGGGGTGAATTTTTAAAATGAGTGCATCTATATCTCAAAAGTTTTAAAGTTTAGAGATGTAAAAATTAGTATTTAGAATCTTCATTAAAAATAAAGGAACAAGAATTTTTTTGTTTTCGGAAAATCCCAATAGGAGGGGTGAAAAGGGGTGAAAAATGTGTTGAATGCCTTTAAAGAGAATACATATATCTCAGAAACTGAAGATATTACAGACCTCAAAATTGATACTTTTGATCGCTTTGAAGAATAAAGAAACACATTTTTTTTGTTTTTGGAAAATCCAATTAATGCGAGGGTGAAAAGGGGGGTGAATTTTTAAAATGAGTGCATCTATATCTCAAAAGTTTTAAAGTTTAGAGATGTAAAAATTGGTATTTAGAATCTTCATTAAAAATAAAGAAACGCGTATTTTTTTTTGGGAAAATCCCAATAGGAGGGGTGAAAAGGGGTGAAAAATGGGTTCGGATGCCTTTAAAGAGAATACTTAGAAACTGAATATATTATAGAACTGAAAATTGGTATTTGGGATCTACTTTAAAAATAAAGAAACGGGTATTTTTTCGTTTTGGGAAAATCCAAATAATGGGGGATGAAAAGGGGGATGAAATTTTTTAAATGAGTGTATCTATATCTCAAAACTTTAAAAGTTTACAGATGTAAAAATTGGTATTTAGGATCTTCTTTAAAAATAAAGAAACACGTAATTTTTTGTTTTCAGAAAATCCCAATAGGAGGGGTGAAAAACGGTGAAAAACGGGTTGAATGCCTTTAATCAGGATACCGGTTCTTATATCTCAGAAATTGAAGATATTACAGACCTGAAAATTGGTACACTTGATCTCTTTTAAAAATAAAGAAACACGTATTTTTTTGTTTTTGGAAAATCCAATTAATGGGAGGGGGAAAAGGGGGGTGAATTATTAAAATGAGTGTATCTATATCTCAAAACTTTGAAAGTTTACAGATGTAAAAATTGGTATTTAGAATTTTCATTACAAATAAAGAAACATGTATTTTTTCGTTTTTGGAAAATCCCAATAGGAGGGGTGAAAAGGGGTAAAAAATGGGTTGAATGCCTTTAACGACGATACTTATATCTCAGAAACTGAAAATATTACAGACCTGAAAATTGGTGTTTGGGATCTCCTTTAAAAATAAAGAAACACGTATTCTTTTGTTTTTGGAAAATCCAGTTAATGAGGGGTGTGAAAAGGGGGTGAATTTTGGAAATGAGTGTATCTATATCTCAAAACTTTAAAAGTTTATAGATGTAAAAATTAGTAATTAGAATCTCCTTTAAAAATAAAGAAACACGTAATTTTTTGTTTTCGGAAAATCCCAATAGGAAGGGTGGAAAAGGGTGAAAATGGGTCGAATGCCTTTAATGAGGCTACTTATATTTCAGAACCTGAAGATATTACAGACCTAAAATTGGTATTTGGGATCTACTTTAAAAATAAAGAAACAGGTATATTTTCGTTTTTGGAAAATCCAAATAAAGGGGGGTGAATTTTTAAAATGAGTGTGTCTACATCTTAAAACTTTAAAAGTTTACAGATGTAAAAACTGGTATTTAGAATGTCCTTTAAAAATAAATAACATGTATTTTTTTGTTTTCGGAAAATCCTAATAGGAGGGGTAAAAAGGGGTTGAATGCCTTTAATGAGGATACTTATATCTCAGAAACTGAAGATGTTACAGACCTGAAAAAAGGTATTTGTGATCTCCTTTAAAAATAAAGGAACATGCACTTTTTGTTTTTGGAAAATCCAAATAGTGGAGGGTTGAAAGGGGGGTGAATTTTTAAAATTAGTGTATCTATATCTCACAACTTTCAAAGTTTACAGATGTAAAAATTGGTACTTAGAATCTATTTTCAAAATAAAGAAACAGGTATTTTTTGTTTCCGGAAAATCCCAATAGGAAGGGTGAAAAGGGGTGAAAAACAGTTTAATGCCTTTAATAAGGATCCATATTTCTCAGAAAATGAAGATGTTATAGACCTGAACATCGGTATTTGGGATCTCCTTTATAAATAAAGAAACATGTAGTTTTTGTTTTTAGAAAATCCAAATAGTGGGGGGTAGTAAAAGGGGGGTGTATTTTAAAAATGAGTGTATCTATATCTCAAAACTTCAAAAGTTTGCAGATGTAAACATTGATATTTAGGATCTCCTTTAAAAATAAAAGAACGCGTATTCTTTTTGTTTTCGAAAAATCCCAATAGGATGGGTGAAAAGTGTGAATAAGGGGTTGAATGTCTTTAATGAGGATACTTATATCTCAGAAACTGAAGATATTACAGACCAGACAGTTAGTATATGGAATCTCCTTTAAAAATACAGAAACATTTATGTTTTTAGAAAATCTAATTAATGGGGGTTAAACAGGAGTGACAAATTGGGGTGAATTTTTAGATAGACAATATCTACAGTATATCTCAGAAACGTAAAATGTTGCAGACGTAAAAATTGGTATTTGGAATCTCCTGTTAAAGTAAAGAAACAGGTATTCTCGGAAAATCCAATGAAGGTTGGGGGGGGGGGTGAAAAATCGTAAAAATTTATTGAATTAATTGTATGAGGATACTTACATCTAATAAAAACTAAAGTTGTTACAGGCGTGAAAATTGGTATTTAGATCATCTTTAAAAATAAAACGACGCGTTGGGGGGGGGGGGACGGAGAATTATTTTTGGGGGCGAGTGTGAAAAAGAGTTGAATTCGTTTCATGAGGACACATATCTCAAAAACTGAAGATAATCGGTATTTAGAAGATCCTTTACCATTAAAAAAACAAGTATTTTTTGCCGAAAAATTTACTTAGAGGGGTTGGTGAGTGTGAAAGCAAGTGAAAAAAGTGAATAATTTTTATGGGAATACTTATATCTCAAAACTGAAGGTAACACACGTGAACATTGGTATTTGGAATCTCCTTTAAACATAAAGGAACACGTTTTCTTTTTATGGGGGGGGGGAGGTAAATCAACTTAACCGCGGTGGGGTGAAAACGGAGGTGAGACCAATTGATTTTACTGTTCCTAATGTACTTATAAAGAGCCTCCGTGGCTCAGGCGGCAGCACGCTGGCTTCTCACCGCTGGGTTTCGTGGTGTTAAAAGCCCGGTCACTCCATGTGAGATTTGTGCTGGACAAAGCGGAGGCGGGACAGGTTATTCTCCGGGTACTCCGGTTTTCCCCGTCATCATTCATTCCAGCAACACTCTCCAATATCATTTCATTTCATTTGTCATTCATATAATCATTGCCCCAGTGGAGTGCGACAGGCTTCGGCAGGGCTTATTCATTCCATTCCTGACCCGGTTGAATAACTGGAAACAGGCTGTGGGTTTTCAATGTACTTATTCTGATCATAAACCGTTCATTTTTAATCTCTCCTGGGTTCGTTTTCAAGATCCAACTTTTACTTTGGAGAACCTTCTTAGATTACAGTAGATTCTTCTGGCATATAAACAAAAATTTAAACATATTTGAAATAAACGATAGATATATGATTGACCTTGCAATTGTTCACCTCTGTAATAAGGTCAATAATGCACGGAATTATGACATTAGTATCGCCAGAAGTCCTGCGCACTTGCCTACGGGCGACAATGGTGCTGGTCATACTGTCATCAATGACAACGGCAGCAGATGTAATTTACCACCAAGTAGAGGTTCAGTACCACCAAGGCACCCAAAACGACACCATGCCGGATCTCCTCAAGGATTTGATCCACATTAAAAATGCTTATAGGAAAAGATGGCAAAGATTTAGGGACCCAACTGACCGGGTGGAATACCTGGACCTATCCCGGGAAGTACGAAATCGATTGCTGGAGAAAAGATTGAAAAATGGGAGGAACGTTGCCGTAATCTCTCAGAAAACGAGTCTGATCGCGAATATTGGCGGAATCTCTCAGAAAACAAGTCAGATCGCGAATATCGGTGGGTTATATATAAAATGATAAGCATTCAATTATAAATTTCAGTATAATACCGTAGCGAAGCACGGGTATCTTGCTAGTATATATATAAAATAGCTTGTCCTGACTGACTGACTGATTCATCATCGCCGAGCCAAAACTACTGGACATAATGAAATGAAATTTTGGGGATATATTCATATTAAGATGTAGGTTCTCGCTAAGAGAGGATTGTTTGATATTCCGTTGCTAAGGGGGTGAAAAGGGGGGGTGAAATTTTAAAATGAGTGCACCTATATCTCAAAACTTTAGAAGTTTACAAATGTAAAAATTGGTATTTAGAATCTTCTTTGAAAATAAGGAAACACGTATTATTTTGTTTTCAAAAAGTCCCAATAGGAGGGGTGAAAAAGGGTGAAAATGGGGGAAAATGTGTTGAATGCCTTTAATCAGGATATCGGTACTTATATCTCAGAAACTGAAGATATTACAGACCTGAAAATTGGTACTTTTGATCTCTTTTAAAAATAAAGAAACACGTATTTTTTTGTTTTCGGAAAATCTATTTAATGGGAGGGTGAAAAGGGGGTGAATTTTTAAAATTAGTGAATCTATATCTCAAAACTTTTAAAGTTTGCAGATGTAAAAATTGGTATTTAGAATCTTCATTAAAAATAAAGAAACACGTATTTTTTTGTTTTCGGAAAATCGCAATAGGAGGTGTGAAAAGGGGTGAAAAAGGGGTTGAATGCCTTTAATGAGGCTACTTATATCTCAGAAACTGAAGATATTATAGACCTGAAAATTGGTGTTTGGGATCTCCTTTAATCTAAAGAAACACGTATTTTTTTGTTTCTGGAAAACCCAATTAAGGGGGTAAAAAAGGGGTAATATTCTAAAATGAGTGTATCTATATCTCAAAACTTTTAAAGGTTATAGGTGTAAAAATAGGTATTTAGAATCTCCATTAAAGATAAAGAAACACGTAAATTTTGTTTTCGGAATATCCTAATAGGAAGGGTGGAAAAGGTTGAAAAAGGGGTCGAATGCATTTCATGAGTCTACTTATATTTCAGAACCTGAAGATATTACAGACCTGAAAATTGGTGTTTGGGATCTCCTTTAAAAATAAATAAACACGTATTTTTTGTTTGTGGAAAATACAATTACGGGGGGGGGGGGTGAAAAGGGTGTGATTTTTTAAAATGAGTGTATCTATATCTCAAAACTTTTTAAGTTTATAGATGTAAAAATTGGTATTTAGAATCTCCTTTAAAAATAAAGAAACACGTATTCTTTTATTTTCGGAAAATCCCAATAGGAAGGGTGTAAGAGGGTGAATAATGGGTTGAATGCCTTTCATGAGGATACTTATATTTCAGAACCTGAAGATATTACAGACCTGAAAATTGGTATTTTGGATCTACTTTAAAAGTAAAGAAACAGGTATTTTTTCGTTTTTGGAAAATCCAAATATTGGGGGGTGAAAACGGGGGTGAATTTTTTAAAATGAGTGTGTCTACATCTTAAAACTTTAAAATTTACAGATGTAAAAATTGGTGGTTAGAATCTCCTCTAAAAAGAAAGGAACACGTATTTTTTTGTTTCCAGTAAGTCCTAATAGGAGGGGTGTAAAAGGGCGAAAATGGGTTGAATGCCTTTAATGAGGATACACATATCTCAGAAACGAAAGATATTACAGAACTGATAATTCGCATATGGGATCTCCTTTAAAAATAAAGAAACACGAATTTTTTTGTTTTTGGAAAAGCCAATTAATGGCGGTTAAACAGGAGTGACAAATTGGGGTGAATTTTTTGAAAGACTATATCTACAGAATATCTTGGAATCGTAAAATGTTACAGACGTAAAAAGTGGGTGTAAATCTCCTGTAAATGTAAAGAAATATAGGTTATTTGTTTTTGGAAACTCTACTTAAGGGGAACCCAAAAGGGGTGAAATTTTAAAATGAGAATTTTTACGGATATCTAAAAAACTTAACATGTTACAGAAATGAAAAATGGTATTTTTTATCTCTATTAAACATAAAGAAAAGTGTATTTTTAGTTTTCGGAAATACCACTTGGGTGGAGGGCGTGGGGGGGGGGGGTAAAAGTGACTGAAAATGGTGATGAATTCTGTTAATTAGGCTACTGATATCTCAAAAATGAAGATGTTACAGACGTGAAATTTGATATTTGCAATCTGCTTTAAAAGTAAAGAAACACGTATTCTCGGAAAATGCAATGAAGCGGGGGGGGGGGGGGGGGGGTGAAAGAACTGAAACATTAGTTGACTTAATTGTATGAGAATACATACATCTAATACTAAAGTTGTTAAGACGTGAAAATTCGTATTTGGATCTCCTTTAAAAACAAAGAAAAAGGCGTTATGGTGGGGAATCCATCTTGGTGGGCGGGAGTGTAAAGGAGTTGAATTCCTTTCATGAGGACACATAAATCAAAAACTGAAGAAGTTAGAGTCGTGATAATTGGTATTTAGAAGATCCTTTACTATTAGAGAAACAAGTATTATTTGCGGGAAAATTCATTTAGGGGGAGGAGAGATTATTGTGAAATGAAGTGAAAAAAAGTAAATTATTTTTATGTGGATACTTATATCTCAAAACTAAAGGTAATAGGCGTGAACATTGGTGTTTGGAATCTCCCTTAAACATAAAGAAACAAGCAACCTTTTAATTCTTTTTCGGGGGGGAGGGGGTGGCTGTAAATAAACTTAACGGCGGTGGGGTGTAGAAGGAGGTGAGACCAATTGATTTTACTGTTATTAATGTACTTATAAGGATCCTCCGTTGCTCAGGCGGCAGCGCGCCGGCCTCTCACAGCTGGGTTCCGTGGTTCAAATCCCGGACACTCCATGTGGCATTCGTGCTGGACAAAACGGAGGCGGGACAGGTTTTTCTCCGGATACTCCGGTTTTCCCTGTCATCAGCCATTCCAGCAACACATAATAATAATAATAATAATTACTATAATAATTATATTCCGGACCGTCGTCAAATTGCGGACCGCGATGGAAACGGCTCCTGGACGGGTAATGACTAAGAATGCAGTCCGGTCGCGGGTTCAGTGCCGCCAAGGCACCCAGTATGACAGCACGCCGGATCTCCTGAAGGATTATATCCGTATTAAAAATATTATAGGAGAAGATGGCAAAGATTTACGGACCCAACTGACCTGGAGGAATACCTGAGCCTAACCCGGGAAGTACGAAATCGATTGCTGGAAAGGAAGATTTAAAAATGGGAGGAAACGTGCCGTAAAATAATAGATCGGGAATGTTGGTGGATTCTCGCAGAGAACGAGTCAGATCGCGGATTTCGGTGGATTATATATCTAAAAGAATAAGCATTCAATTATAAATTTCAGTATAATACCGTAGCGAAGCACGGGTATCTTGCTAGTCGTCAATATATTGCTGAACTTTAAGAGCGGGATTAAACATGGTGTCTGAGTTTATTTTGTAAATGTTATACAAAATTATTATGTCAACATGGGGAAGTCTCATGTACACTGTTACGAGGGCCGTATTAATTACTGCCATTACGGCGGATGTGTATGATATGGCAGCTCAGTAATCCGTAAGTTCTGCGCAGATAGATTTCATGGAGACCAAGTAAATCGTCGTTGCGCCTAGGATTGTGATCATATTTCGGCTTAAAACTCTGACCAGAAAGGTTCTGTCATTTAAGGGTCGCATTACATGAACCATGTCAACGGATTTTCGTTATTAGTGACACGTGTGCTGCGGTTCTCCCCTCAACTTTGTCACATAACGGTATTTCAAGGCGCAACCTAGAAATGAAGTTTACGGATGAGTGCAGATATGATCACGTTGTCATAAGCTCCAGAAATCTCTAGAAATATGGCGGTGAGATAACTCTGATTTTTGTACTTTCGTTCAATATCCATCGTCAATACAATAAGGTTCATCTGAGGTGTTTGGAGATTTCCGAAAGCCATACTGAGAAGCTAGTAGTAGATTATTGTGCTCGAGCCACTGTTCTAGTCGCAATGTTATTAGTAGTTCAAATGTCTTATAAACACAGGATGATAGCACGACTGGCTGGTATGAGGCTGATTCATTTGGGTCTTTCCACGTTTTAAAATTCGAACAATTATATGTGTAGTCCAGCCGGAAGGGAATGTGTAGCTTATCCAGAATTCCTGAAATAGTTTAAGCAATAGAATTTTGATTGACATTCCAATTTTACACCAATATCAGAAAAGAGCTTACGTACTTTTTAAATTCAACCAAGGAGGCTGTGCTCCCAATTCCTTACAGCCTACTCAACAGGACATTACACAAAAACATTACAATTTCTGGCATTTCTAGGCACAACCTACAATTTACAATACCTTTACACAGGGGTATCTAGTACCCATAATACTGGGCCTTCGTGAAAATTAAGAAAGAATGCAAAAGATGGGATCTAGACAAGTTTAAAGAAAAGAATGTGAGGGATTATTTCAAGGAACATGTTGCCCAAGGGCTAAATGAAAAGGCTGAAGGAAACACAATAGAGGAAGAGTGGACAGTCATGAAAAACGAAGTCAGCAGGGCTGCTGAAGAGATGTTAGGAAGGAAGAAATGATCAACTAAGAACAAGTGGATAACTCAGGAGATACTAGGCCTGACTGATTAACGACGAAAATACAAGAATGCTAGAAATGAAGAGGGCAGAAAAGAATACAGGCGATTAAAGAATCAAGTGGATAGAAAGTGCAAGGTAGCTAAGGAAGAATGGCTGAAGGAAAAGTGCAAGGATGTCGAAGGTTGTATGGTCCTGGGAAAGGTAGATGCTGCATACAGGAAAATCAAGGAAACCTTTGGAGAAAGGAAATCTAGATGTATGAATATTAAGAGCTAGATGGATGTATGAATATTAAGAGCTCAGATGGAAAACCACTTCTAGGAAAAGAAGACAAAGCAAAAAGATGGCAGGAGCATATCCAGCAGTTGTATCAAGGTAAAGATGTAGATAATTTGGTTCTGGAACATGAAGAGGCTGTTGATGCTGATGAAATGGGAGACCCAATTTTGAGGTCAGAGTTTGCCAGAGCTGTGAGTGACCTAAGTAGAAAGAAGGCACCTGGAATTGATGACATTCCCTCTGAATTACTGACTGCCTTAGGAGAAACCAGTATGGCAAGGTTATTCCATTTAGTGTGTAAGATGTATGAGACAGGAGAAGTCCCATCTGATTTTCGGCACAATGTTATTATACCTATTCCCAAGAAAGCCGGTGCTGACAGGTGTGAAAACTATCGCACCATTAGTTTAGTATCTCATGCCTGCAAAAGTTTAACACGTATTATTTACAGAAGAATGGAAAAACAAGCTGAAGCTGAGTTGGGAGAAGATCAATTTGGCTTTAAAAGAAATGTAGGAACACGTGAAGCAATCCTGACTTTACGTCTGATCTTAGAGGATCGAATCAAGAAGGACAAGCCCACGTACATGACATTCGTACATCTAGAAAAAGCATTCGATAATGTTGATTGGACCAAGCTATTTAAGATTATGAAGATGATTGGGATCAGATACTGAGAACGAAGAGTAATATACAATCTGTATAAAAATCAGTCTGCAGTGATAAGAATCGAGGGCTTTGAAAAAGAAGCAGCAATCAAGAAAGTGAGACAAGGCTGCAGTTTGTCTCCCCTCCTTTTCAATGTTTACATAGAACAGGCTATAAAGGAAATCAAAGAGGAATTTGGAAAGGGAATCACAGTCCAAGGAGAGGAAATCAAAACCTTGAGATTTGCCGATGATATTGTTATTTTATCTGAGACTGCAGAAGATCTCGAGAAGTTGCTTAATGGTATGGACGAAGTCTTGGGTAAGGAGTACAAGATGAAAATAAATAAGACCAAAACAAAAGTAATGGAGTGCAGTCGAACGAAGGCAGATGGTGCAGGAAATATTAGATTAGGAAATGAAGTCTTAAAGGAAGTAGAAGAATATTGTTACTTAGGTAGTAAAATAACTAACGATGGCAGAAGTAAGGAGGACATAAAATGCAGACTAGCACAAGCAAGGAAGAGCTTTCTTAAGAAAAGAAATTTGCTCACTTCAAACATTGATATAGGAATTAGAAAGATGTTTTTGAAGACTTTCGTGTGGAGTGTGGCATTGTATGGAAGTGAAACATGGACGATAACTAGCTCAGAAAGAAAGAGAATAGAAGCTTTTGAAATGTGGTGTTATAGAAGAATGCTGAAGGTGAGATGGATAGATCGAATCACGAATGGAGGGATATTGAATCGAATTGGTGAGGGGAGATTGATTTGGCTAAATTTGACGAGAAGAAGAGATAGAATGACAGCACACATTTTAAGACACAAAGGACTTGTTCAGTTGGTTTTTGAAGGAAGTGTAGGTGGTAAGAACGATAGGGGTAGGCCAAGGTATGAATATGACAAGCAGATTAGAGCAGATGTAGGATGCAATAGTTACGTAGAAATGAAAATGTTAGTGCAGGATAGGGTGGCGTGGACGGCTGCATCAAACCAGTCTATGGACTGATGACTCAAACAACAACAACCTGTCCTTTATTATGCTATTGTGCTACTTTTCCCTGTTCCTTAGTGCTTACTTTGGTAACATCTGAAGCCAACTATTTTCAGTTTATAACTGTTAGGTTCTTCAGTCTTCCGAATCTAATTTTGATTAGTCAGTTTGTAAACTACCGGAAAAGGAAAATAGATGGTAAGAGCATTATACCTGAAAAAGAAACAACATAAGTAAAACAGAATGACATCTCTCTTCAGTTTCGACTCAGTTCGGAGTACAGCGGTGATAGAACTGAAGTAATATTGTGTCATTCTCAAGTATAATTTTGTTACTATACGTTTTCTTTTTCACATAGTTTGTAAATGCATTAATCAAAATTGGTTTCGGCGGACTGACTAACCTAGCATTTATAAATTGTTAGTGCTTATTCAACTTTATTACTCTCTCCCTATACCGATTCACCAATCCACTGTTGGACTCCTCTTCGAAGAAAACGTTGGAATTTAAGAGGACTAATTGGGGCAAATATTCATTTATAGGGAGAGGGTTTAGGGATTGGAATAATTTACCATATAAGATGTTCAATAAATTTCCAAATCCCATTGCAATTATTTAAGAAAAGTATAGGTAAACAACAGATAAGGATTCTGCCACTTGGGCGACTGCCCTAAATGTAGGTCAGTGGTGACTGATTTATTAAAGATTGTTTGTATAGGTCTTGCAATTACCTCAGTTCTACCACTGCTCTGCTTTGAAATAGTATGAAAATTATGTCTGATAGTGAGTATTATATTCTTCTTATTCTTCTTCTACAGCTTTTCCCACATCTGTGGGGTCGTGGGTGTGAACTGTGTAGCATATGTGGATTTGGCCCTGTTTTACTACCGGATGTCCTTCCCGACGCCAACCCTATATGGAGGAATGTAATCACTATTGCGTGTTTCTGTGGTGGTTGGTAGTGTAGTGCGTTTTCTGAATATGAAGATGAAAGCGTTGGGACAAACATAAAGATCCAGTCTCCGAGCCAGAAGAATGAATCACATGCGATCAAAATCCCCGACCCGGCCGGGAATCAAACTCGGGATTCTCTGAACCGAAGGCCTCCACATTCCTTTTACGGAGAGTTTCGCCGATTACGAGGGGTGATAGCAGTGAACCCAAAAACTGAACAAAAGTAGGTTACAGATAGTATAGTGACAATTATTTATCTTACGGTTTTTCTCTTCTCTTGATAAAATATTCCCAATCCTCTGATTGCGTCGTTTGTAGCGAAAAACTCAGTAATGGTGTTATGGTTCCCAGTAAACTTAAACGACATTTTGAAACAAAACAAAGATGTAAATTATTTTCGTTGGTTGTTGGAACAAAACAAACAGCAAAGAACGTTAATGACTGCAAAGATACAGCAGTCTAGTTTTCAAGTAGCCGAACTTATCGTAAAGGCCGAGAAACCACGTGCAATTAGTGAAACATTAATAATGCCTGGTTGTGAAGAGGTGGTGAAAATAGTCCTGGGTTCATAAGCTGCTAGTGAAATTTAAAACATTCCAATTTCGGCTTACACCATCAGTCTCTGAGTTCTTAACATTTTTAGTGATATTGAAAACAAGGAGAAAATCAACAGCAGTCAGAAGTTCGCACTTCAGATTGACGATTCCGCGGATATTAGCAGTCACACACAACTTCTTGACGATGTTCGGTACATCGATGGAGGTGTAATATTGTAACTAATTTTTGATGCAAATAAAATCCCGAACGATCCACTGGTAAAAATATTTAATGTGACTAATGAGTATGTCGTCCAAAATGAACTGAAATGGAGGGATTGTGTTGATGCTTGTACGGACGGAGCTGCTCCTATGACAGGCCGAATGAAACGATTTGTAGCTCAAGTACGCGAAGTTAATCCTGACATACAATGCGATCACTGCCTTATTCATCGCGAAGCCATTGTTGCTAAATCTTTGCCAACTTTTCTGAAAAGTGTGCTGGACGGAGTAGTAAAAGTCGTGAATTCCATTAAATCGCTACCCCTAAATGCGTGGCTCTTTTCACTTTTGTTTCAGGAAATGGGAATAGAACACACCACCGTCCTGCCACATACAGATATACGGTAGTTATGACGAGGAAAAGTGTTAACGCGAATATTGGAACTAAAGGACGAGGTACGTTTAATTTTGACTGTTGAGGGGCATGAGTACGCGGACTTATTGGCAGATGACCAATGAGTATGTAAGTTGGCGTATCTTTATGATATATTCGTACACTTGAGTAACCTCAACATAAAAATGCAAGGCAGGAAGGAAAATATTCTTACTAGAGTAAAACGATCTCAAAGCGGAATTTGGATAAAGCCGAAACTGGTCCACTACGAACTGTATTCTCTGTCCCGGCGAAGCTTACGGAGTTATAATATACTTCCTTTTTTATAATGCAGAATGTCCTCAATGCGGGAACGAAAACGAACGAAAACGAAAACTGTATTCTCTGTCCCGGCGAAGCTTACGGAGTTATAATATACTTACTTTTGTATAATGCAGAATGTCCTCAACGCGGGAACGAAAACGAAAAATGAAGGAATTCTTTAAAATATACTTTTACAATGTGAAATATATTAAGAACTGATATAGTCCTGCGTGCACTATTTGTGCATTTCTGGTGCTGGTATGATCAATGTCATCGTTTGGACAAAATGATGCACGTGTTTGAGAAGAGTGATAATACGGATGGTGGAACGAATGACGTGCTTAAATATGCATCGAAAATATCCGACTTGTGTAAAGCAAGGAACGTTACCCGAGGGGCACAGAACTTCATTCGAAGTGATGAACAACTTTCGACACACAACATTTTCGAATCAGCTACAGCACTTCTAGCAGTGAGAAAGGCCGAGAAAGAGGAGGTGACGGAAGAAGGAGACGAGCAAGAAGATGAAGATAAAACAAGATCCGAAAACACGAACTGGCCCACAGTGCTTTTGTTACTCAAAACAGTTTGCCATTACGTCTAACTCTTCCACCCTTCTCGAACTAATGTACTCAGCTCAGGACTGTGTTCAGAAAGATATGATTATAAAGAAGAGGAAACAAGTTTCTTTGTTTGATTTGTGGAGGAAAGATTATTGTTGTGAAGTTCTGTAGATAGAGTTTTGTGATAGAAATAAGTTTAAGGAGCGTATATCCAGTGTTCTGAAATAGTATAATATAGCGTTGTGATTGTGTCAAAATTATATACTGTACTGTGTATGTAATGTAATAATAAAGCGCAGTAATGACATGAATTTGCAAATCAGTGTACTACATTAATATACTACGTACCAGTACATCAATCTGCATAGCCCAGCGTCATGCGTAGAGAGATACAGGTAATCTCTAAATAATATTTAAAATTAATGTTTACTGTTTTAAGGCAAAACACCCGATGTTTTGTGCAAAGCGGGAACTTGTCTAATTCGAAAAAAATGATCCCTTGCGATTCCGCATTGAGCAATGTTTACTGTAGTATGGAAAACAAAGTATTTGTGAATAAGCTGAATTTTATTGAATATGGTTCGTTTGAGTTGTTCACTACTGTATGACCACTTGCTTGCGTCAATAAAGTGATAATGGAGCTAATTAAAGAACATTTAGAAATCCTGCAGGAGAGGTTAAGACATATTTTAGAGAAAGTGTTCAAGATTTTCATTGGATTCATGATCCGTTTGTTGCGAATTCAGAATCTCTTCCCATCGGTGTACAATGGGAACTCGCAGAAATAAACTCAGAGAGAACATTGAAATTAAAGCTCATAGAAGTTACTTTGGATACATTTTGGATGTCAATAATGAGTGAATACCCGGCTATTTCCGAGATGGAAGTGAATACATTACTGCTATTTTCAACTACATGTATGTGTAAAGTAACATACCAAAGAGGGAGAGACTCGGATCCATCGATGAAGAAGTGAGACTTGCACTGTCAACAATTCGACTACGGATAAGCCGTCTGTGTACAGTTGAACAGGCATAAGTATCACATAGGAAGCGTATTATTAGAATTATGTATTTTAATAATTATAGCGAAGTGTACTTTCTTGGGTTTCGTACGCTGTAGAGTGAATTAAAGTCCACAAATTATAAAAAACGCACGAATCGATTACTGTTTAATAATAATAGTATATAACCTACAATACAATACAATCTACGTAGGCAAGGACAAAAACAATAGAGGGATGGTGAAGGTCAGTTTTTAACATTTTTCTGACAAATTAAAAATTGTCAGAAACAAACACAGACTAAGGGGACATAGATGATGACCTCACCAGAAATGAGAGAGCAATCCAAGCATCACTCGGACAGAAAGCTCAGGAAGAAAGGGACAAGGGTAACAATGATGTGAGGGTGGGTCACCAGAAAATAATGCTGGAATGACACTGGAATGACATGAATAGAAAAAACGGGCCAAAGCAAAATTGCAAACCTAAGAGCACAAACAGTCAACACGCAACCAGGACGAATTAGAACCCTAAGAACTGAAGACAAGGAACTGGAACTCCAAAATGCACTCAAGAACATAAAATTCGATATACTAGACCTCAGCGAAGTCATACAATACGGTGAAGATATAATAGAAAAAGAAAATGGCAATATTTTTAGCTACATAGGGGAAACAAGAGGACAAAAAGGCGTAGGTTTCATAATTAAAAGCCATTTAAAACAGAATATACAGGAAATAAGAGGAACCTCAGAGAGGATCATGGTATTATCCCTAAAAATAACGAACATCAAAATCACAATAATCCAGGTATACGCACCCACAGAGGCAAGCACAGAAGAAGAGATCGATGAATTCTACACGCTCCTAGAAGACACACTAACCGACTACAAAGCACACAGAACATTCGTAATTTGTGACTTCAACAGCAAAGTAAGGAAAAAGGAATACGAAGACGAAGAACCCATGGGACTATATGGATATGGAACAAGAAATGAAAGACCGGGCGAGTTGGCCGTGCGCGTAGAGGCGCGCGGCTGTGAGCTTGCATCCGGGAGATAGTAGGTTCGAATCCCACTATCGGCAGCCCTGAAGATGGTTTTCCGTGGTTTCCCATTTTCACACCAGGCAAATGCTGGGGCTGTACCTTAATTAAGGCCACGGCCGCTTCCTTCCAACTCCTAGGCCTTTCCTATTCCATCGTCGCCATAAGACCTATCTGTGTCGGTGCGACGTAAAGCCCCTAGCAAAAAAAAATATGAAAGGGGAGACAGACTCATACAGTTTGCACTAGGTCAAAGATTAAAAGTTGTAAACACCTTCTACAAGAAACAACCGGAAAGTAAATGGACGTGGATCACTCCGAATGGAAAAACCTAAAATGAAATAGACTACATCCTAGCTGATAGGCTAGAAGTTGTAAAAGACATCCAAGTAATCAATGGTCTAAAATTCGATACAGACCACAGAATGGTCCGACTGAAAATGAGAATAAGGAAGGAAAAGAGGCACTACTTCAACAAGACGTCGAGAAACCCCGAAAGTACCGATCGAACAGAATACACAAAAGCACTACAACACAACCTCCAAGAGCTCAGTCAACAAACAAACCTGCAGGCACAACAATATTATACAGAGCTCGTAAACTGCATATCCCTCACAGTCAAGCAGTCCTCAACACCGGGAAACAGAAGAAGAAATAGAATAAAACTAAAGGATAGCACTAAATAACTGATCGAAGAAAGAGAACGTCTGAAACCACAAGCCAAAGAAAATGAACGCACAAAGCTGGAATAAAAAAATCAATAAACAAACGAAAAGGGAAATCCGAAAAGACATCAGAGACCACAACACGGAAGTAGTCAAAGAAATCATGGAAAATACAAAATCAATGAATAAGATTCGGAAGGAATTAACTCCGGACAAACATTGGATACTGGGAGTGAAAGACAGTAATGGTAAAAGACAAGCCACGAGAGAACAGATAGTGACACAAGCGACAGAATTTACAGGAAATTATATACAAGTAATTCCCAAAATTGCACACAGTGTCACAAGGCGCCAAAAGAGGACATTGAGGAAGAAATACCAGCCATTCTACCCAGTGAAGTAAGAGCAGCCATAAGGGAAGCAAAGAATGCAAAATCCCCAGGGGAAGATGGAATCTACAATGAATTCCTGAAATGGGGTGAAGAAGACATAACCCCATTCATCACTACGCTATGTAAGAAGATACTCGAATCAGAAGACATACCAAGGGAGTGGAAACAAAGCATCATCATACTTCTGCACAAAAAAGGAGCCAAAGATGATATAAATAACTACAGACCTATCAACCTAATTGTAAATCTTTACAAACTCTTCATGAAGATCCTAACTAAGAGAATGGCGAAGACACTAGATGAACAACAACCAGTGACACAAGCAGGATTTAGAACACATTACAGTACATCAGACCACCTACAAAAAGTGAATCAACTGATCGAGAAAACACAAGAATTTAATCTGGATGTCTATATAGCATTTGTGGACTACAATAAAGCATTCGACTCCGTGGAATGAGAATACGTTTTAGAAGCACTGAGCAAACTAGGTATCCAGAACAAATACATCAGACTCCTGGATAAACCTTACGAAGGCAGCGAGGCCATAATAAAAACAGAAAGAGAAGGAAAGAACATCAAGATAGAAGGAGGAGTTAAGCAAGGGGACCCTCCCTCACCAAAATTATTCACGTGCTTACTGGAGAATCAGTTTAGAAAACTAGATTGGGAAAACAAATACGGCATCAAAATAGATGGAGCAAGACTAAGGCATTTACGGTTTGCAGACGACATCGTATTGGTGGCAGAGTCGGCAACGGATCTAGAACGAATGATAATAGAAGTAGACAACATCAGCAAAGAAGCGGGCCTGACAATGAATCCAAGAAAAACAAAGTTGATGACTAATGCACTGGAAACTCCAGTTAGCGTAAATGGAGAAATACTGGAATACGTAGAGGAATGTGTATACCTTGGCCAGAACATATCATTCTCAAACTGTTCAGAAAAAGAGGTCAAACGGCGAATAGGACAAGCATGGAAGAGGTTCTGGTCTCGAAAGTTCATACTGACTGACAAGACTCAGAAACTCACCCTTAAAGCTGAAGTTCTAGAAAAATGTGTGATACCAGTCCTACTGTATGGATGCCAAACCTGGGCACTAACGCTAAAACAAAGGAAAATGATCCCGATATGTCAGCGCAAAATGGAAAGAAAAATACTCCAGGTCCCATTGAGAGACAGAATACGAAACGAAGATATACGAAGGAGAACCGGCATGAAAGGCGCTCTGACGATAGCCGATCGGCTGAAGTGGAAATGGGGAGGACGCGTAGCGAGACTGAAGCAAAATCGATGGACTAACAAAATGACAATGTGGGATCCCCGAGAAGGAAGACGGACCGCGGGAAGGCAAAGAACTAGATGGGCAAACTGGTTTGAGAGGTGAGGAGGAAAACAATGGAAAAGAACAGCAAAGATAAGGCAAGAGTGGAAAGAGCTGGGAAAATTTGTGTGCAGAGATCACTAACCTTATGGGATACACCTTTGTTCAAGCCCTGTGATAACATAGGTCGATCAAGACACATATTATAGATATTATGCAACAGTGCGCTTCCACAAAGGAACCTGATGGTCACCTCTCCGGCATAATACAGTAAAAGTGACAAAAAGAGGTTTTTATGAAGAGGTGAATATAAAATTATCAACCTCGCGTACACTACGGAAAGAAGCCGTGCAGTGTAAAGTATGTTGAAGTACGTTCTCAGGACAGGGGCGAAGTATACAACATACAATTGTACGCTACGACGAAGAGGATACCGTGATGATCATCTTCTGGGTACTCGGGATAATAGCAAGACGAATGTCAAACAGACAGACGTTTGCATGAAGTAGTAATGAAATGTCGTACGGCTTTTAGTGCCGAGATATCCCAGGACGGGTTCGGCTCGCCAGGTGCACGTCTTTCTATTTGACACCCATAGGCGACCTGCGCGTCGTGATGAGGATGAAATGATAATAAAGTAGTGATAGGATAACTCATCACGGAACATATAGTGGAAGGAGGATATGCACTTGTAATGTATGCCAAGAGAATTTCAACGGAGGATAAGTCAAGAAATTACAAGAAACGCCTACAATATTCGGAGAAGAAGCTATGCAAGAACAAAGAGTGCAAGTTTACGCTTTCACCTAGAAGGAACCTAAACCCTCCCTGGGAAAAAAGTGTACATATGTCATTAATGTAACAGTGCGTTTTCGCGAATTGTTGATCCAGAAAAACACTATAGCATTCACTCGGGGGTGAGACAACACAAGTGTACAATATGCGGTAATACGTTATGATGAAACGAACTAGAGATTAACCAATATAATAATGCTCTTCAGGACCTGCTCACCTGATGAGTTAAACTGAGCACTGTCTCTGCATTGCAGGAGGCCATAGCCTTTAGGGGATTCACACGGCTAATTTATTTTTGTTTTATTTATGTATTTAATAATAATAATAATAATAATAATAATAATAATAATAATAATAATAATTCGAGCCAGGAAGTTCAGACATTTACTTTTCTAAAATAGGCAGGAATATAAGAACTTAACTTTTAAGAAATAGGCAGTAAAGTAATGAAAATAGGTATTTATAATGACAAAAAAGGGCACTAAAATAATAAAGATGCTTTAAAGTAAGTTATGTAACACACATCTGCATCACATTTTAGTACTTAATCTTTCATCCTTCTGCGTGTGGGGATGATAGATCAATGTCAACGGTATCCCCTGTCTTCCGTAATCGGAGTCATTATTAGATCATATGGAAGAGGTACAGGCTACTTTCGAAGTGAATCAGGTACATATTATTGGACTAATACTTCCAACTATCTGTCTTCATCTTTTTCTTAACTCTCGTCGTCTCATGACCACAATACAAGATCTGGCTCCTCGCTGGCTATATATATAACCCGCACCGCTGTTTGCAACCGCTCCTTCATCATATCTGTGTCCAGGTCATGGAATTCGCTACCTGCGAACATTAAAGACAATCCCTCTCATCGCAAGTTTATGGTGGTTTGCCGCGATCATTTGCTGAGTAGATCCCGCTGACTTGCTGAATAATTGTTGAATGAATGAATGAGATGAATGAATAATGAATGAGTAGTTACGTCATTTAAGTGTACTTTATTTTGTGTAGTTTAAAATGAAGGATTATATTATTATTATTATTATTATTATTATTATTATTATTATTATTATTATTATTATTATTATTCGCTTTGTTTGTATTTGTAATTATGCAAATGCATACTCTTCTAGTGGTGAAGTGTAAGAAAGGGCCTTGAGCTCTAACTTCGCCGCTAATACGGTCATTATCTATCTAACTATCTATCTATCTTTTAATTTCACCGCTCTTCGTGGTCCTTTCTTTTCTTTTGCTGATACCTTCATTTTTCGGAGTATGGAACCTCTTCCATTTTCCTTCTGATTATTGCTGGTAGAGGATGGTTACCAAGTTGTTCCTCCTCTTAAAACAATAATCACCACCAGCATTTAATTTTACGTAGCAACGATGGGACCTCGCAACACTCTCCTCCATTTAGCTTATGGAGTTTTCAGTAGAGATTTGTGTAAAATGAAAATATCGTTTGTGTAAATGTTATTTTTTTATCTATTAAGTGAAAATGATTTTTTCTTCATTATTAATACAGTACACTGGAATTACATATTTTTTATTTCTACTGATTAATTTTAATACATAAATAATAGCAGAAAATATTCACTACAACCTAAAAAAGGCATTAAAGTATCAAATACGCTACTTAACCTAAATTGGCAAAAAAAGGCAAAATAATAACTGGTCCTACCGTTCCCAAACGTACGGAAACATGTTTGTGTGTATGCGACACTTCGACATATCCGTCCATATAAAAAAAGGCATTTTTCCTAACTTCCAGGCTCTAATAATAATAATAATAATAATAATAATAATAATAATAATAATAATAATAATAATAATAATAATAATAATAATAATCTACCGATTTTCCGACACCTGTGTGGTCGCGGGTGTGAATCTTATTGACATGTGGATTCATCGCTGATTTTCGACCAGATGCCCTTCCTGACGTCAACCCCATGTAGAGGGCTGTTATCATTATTGCATGTTTCTTTGTTGGTTGGAAGTGTCGTGGGTTTTGTAAGTGTGGAGAGGAGAGTGTTGAGTCAAACACAAGTACCCAGTTCCCAAGCCAGGAAAGTGAATGAGATGCGATTATAATCCCGACTGGGCTGCGAATTGAACGCAGGACCATCTTCCCCAAAGGCCTGAACGTTGACCCTTCAGCCAAAGAATCGGAAAACAACAACAACAATAAGAACAATAATAATAATATTGTATTGTTGATGCCATATGTATTATGTCAGTAAAATATCACGTGTTTTAGAGGGGGATAATTTTTGGTGTGCCGTGTCGAGGAGAAAAAGGTTGCGGGACACAGATTTAGATCACGTGGCTATCTGCACTACGTGCACAGAGTGTGATTTGATAATTATGTAAATTCACCTCCAGCCCAGTTACTGTAACTTGATTCCATGCAAGTTACAGTTTATGGAATGATACTCACCTATTATAGCAGAAAGGTACTGTGTACACTGGAGTAGACACAAGGCAGATATATTCCTCTCAATCTGTATTGTCTAACGTCATGTTAATCTGGTTCTTCATCCTCATGGAGATCCCTGTCCCTTGCATGAATTTCTTTATTTTTATTTTTTATAACTTTTAGGTTTTTTAGTCTTTTCTAAATATTTGAGTATGATATGATAGAATCTGATAATGTTCTTTTAAGAATGAAACAGGTCATTCTATTTTTATTAAGTTGTTTCTATTTCAAGTATAATACTGTTATAAATTTATAAATTTATAAATTTTAAATTTTAAATTATAAATTTACTACTGAAAATTTAGCTTCGACAGACTGAATAATCTAGCAGTTATAACATAATTGAGTCGAAACTGAAAAGAATTGGCTTCAGATATTACATCTTACATGAGATGCACATGGGTACAGACTGGGCGATATGCAATTACGGGAAAGTACAAAATAAAATAAAGGTAATTGGGCTCAATTACAGTTATCTGAGAAATGTTTTACTCAATTACTAATTACTTTTCCAACAAGTAATCGATAATTACAATTACAATTACAGTTACATTAACGAACGCGAATCTGAAGAAAATCGCTGACTTTTCTTCACATGGGTTGGAATGACACCGAAATCATTACGGAAAAAGAAACACTCAATTTTGTACTTTTTAGCATAGAGGCAAACGGACTTTTCAAATGAATGCTCCTAAGCAAAGTTTGCATATCATATTCGCCTATTCATTCACTTTTTTCAGGACAACTAATTCAAATGTATGTATAGGAGGATGAAGATTCCTTAACAGCCTTCGCCGTCACATCCGTGTGCATTCTCGACCTTGTTGTACACGATTATCTAAGTCTCAGCCAGTAACCGCAACAAATGAACGAGTGCGCGTCGTATCTTCGGCATTGCACCCTTGGCGCGATGCCCTGTGAGCCAAACTCTCGATGCGATGAATATAGGATACTAGAATATATTGATTACAGTTTTGATTTCAAGAAATAAATTACGAGTAAAAATTACATTTTGGGAAAGTAATGATTAAAAGTAAATATTACTAAAAATGTTTTCATTACAAGTAATTATTGCTTTACTTCAATTACTGCCCAACTCAGGCGATATGTGAGAGGAACGAACACCTGTTTATGTCAAAAATAAGGTTCCTAGAAGGAACCCATAATCTAATTTCATCGATTGTAAATTTCATCGATTGATATAAGGCCCAAATGCGGGCATTTATACAAGCGGAGGCACATGATTCCCCTAGTGCACCGTCACTGTATTGTCGTACATAAGAGGCTTGTAGTGGTGTCTCATCGACGCACTAGCTGGTCTTGGAAAGGTGTAGCAATCCAACTGATGAGCCCACTGCTACACTGAGGCGACACGCTGGTAATTTCACGATTGAAAAAGCCTAAAGATCTTAAATGTATTTTATCTGTTTATGTGCTTATTGTTGTGGTTTAGATATATCTGTCACTGTGGGAATACTGTGCAATCATTATGATGATGGCACAAGGAAGCAGCATCTGAGTGTCGGATCACTGGAAAAGTCGAAGAAGTATGTGTCGTTAGCACTGTTACAAGTGAATTTGGAATCAGTCACTACATCTTACTCTACTCGTAGTTTTGATCAGGATATCAAAAAGGAAAATCTGTAGATTTGTTAGGGAAACTTTTGGATCGAAGTGCTAAGGCGTTGTCCTCTGTAGCCTAATTCTTTTGTAGAAACTGTATCATATATCCCCGTGTATGGGACGTTGAAAATTGCGTTGTTGTATTATTGTACTGACGGGACTTTGCTATAGCCGCAGGCAGAAACACTCGGAAGGAAAAGTGATTAAACTGAGTGAGTCCGCTGATCGGTTCGGTCACGTAAATGAGATCTTGCATTCGGGAGATGGTGGGTTCGAACCTCACAGACGGAAAATCTGAAGATGGTTTTCCGTAGCTTTCAATTTTCTCACCAGCCAAATGGTGGGGCTATACCTTAATTCAAGTCACGGTCGCATCTTTCCCACTCCTAGCCCTGTCCTCTCCCATCGTCGCCATAAGGCCAGTCTGAGTCGATGCGACGTAGAACCGATAGTAAAATAAAAACAATAATGAAGCCTTGTAACCCTAGACGGAGGAAACAAAGTTCGTGACTAATGGAGTGCGGCGGTTGGTCTAACTAATCTAAGTAACATAATAAACATCACAATGTATATGAGACTGTTCCTATGCCACGCGCCTCATTCATTTGGATTTCAAGTATGAACTCTTTGTGTAACCGCGCTGCAGTATCTTCTATTGAATGTGACTAGGAAATGGGCAGCAAGATCCTGCAGCAATTTGCATTACGGGCTACAAATGTTTCTACAGCACTGATGGCTCTGACGAAGATAATTATTTCTCCTTGCTTCTTATAGAGACACATTTACGATGCAGTCTGCTCTCTGGTTGTCTATATTTAATGCACAGCTCAGCGCGCTGAGAATAATAGCTTGTCGTGCTCTCTCCTGCCCATGTCCAGCTGTAATGAGCATGCAAGTCGACAATATTGTCTTAGGGATCGTTGAACGTTGAAGTTTCACTTGGTAGCTCATCATCACTGTCATTAGATTGTCACACTTTGGAACGTCTGATGGATAGCTGATAGTTATGAGTTAATAATTCCATTATGAGTAAGGTTCAAAGTTTTCGTAATTTTACATACAGTATATACATGCATACATACATACAACCATACATACTTGAGGTCTGTATTGACTAGTTTAGAATTAGTTAGACTTCAACCGAAGAGCGAATATAATGCAATAATTACCCTCGCCAAACATTTCATAGCGCACCAGGCTTGCCCGTGAACATTATTGTTCCTTTTATTATTATTATTATTATTAGGCCTATTATTTTATTTATTTATTTATTTATTTATTTATTTATTTATTTATTTATTTATTTATTTATTTATTTATTTATTTATTTATTTATTTAATCCGTTTACTCTTCACGATTGGTTCCCCGCCACGGACACAGCGGGGGATCCCAACTGTTCCGCCTCAAGGGCAATGTCCTGGAGCGTGGAGACATTTGGTCACCGGATACAACAGGGCGAGGACCAGTACCTCTTCCAGGCGACCTAACCTACTATGCTGAACAGGGGTCTAGTCGGGGGTGGGAAGATTGGAAGGGATGGGCAAGGTACTGGGAAGGAAGCGGCCGTGGCCTTAAGTTAGGTACGATCCCCACATTTGCCTGGAGGAGAAGTGGGAAACAGAAAAAAAACATTTAGAAAATGACTGAGAAGGGAATCGAACTACCCTCTACTCAGTTGACATCCCGAGGCTGAGTGGACCCCGTTCCAGGCCCTCGTACCATTTATCAAATTCCGTGACAAAGCCCTGAATCGAACTCGGGTCTCCAGGGTAGCAGCTAATGACACTAACAGCTACACTACAGAGGCGGGCATATTATATTATTATTATTATTATTATTATTATTATTATTATCCCCGGTCTAGAAAGCCAAGAATAACGGCCGAGAGGATTCGTCGTGCTGACCACACGACCCCTCGTAATCTGCAGGTCTTCGGGCTGAGCAGCGGTCGCTTGGTAGGCCAAGGCCCTTCAAGGGCTGTAGTGCCATGGGGTTTGGTTTTTATTATTATTATTATTATTATTATTATTATTATTATTATTATTATTATTATTGCCGGGCTGGGTGGCTCAGACGGTTGAGGCGCTGGCCTTCTGACCCCAACTTGGGAGGTTCGATCCTGGCTCAGTCCGGTGATATTTGAAGGTGATCAAATTCGTCAGCCTCGTGTTTATAGATTTACTGGCACGTAAAGGAGCTCCTGTGGAACTAAATTTCGGCACCACGACGTCTATAAAAACAGTAAAAGTAGTTAGAGGGACATAAATAAAATAACATTATTATTATTATTATTATTATTATTATTATTATTATTATTAAGCGTATGGTACACAAACACTTTTAATAATTTGTATTCTAATGTGAACGTTAGACGCATAGTTCCAGGAATGCAGGAGTCGGAAAGATAAAATCCCACCTGTAGGCTCTAGTGGCATATTCTTGGTGACGCGTTTCACTGTCAGTCTACTAGCACCACGTTCGACTCCATGGCGAAATGGTTGCCGTGCTGGCTTTTGATTTAAGGGGTCACGGGCTCGATTCCTAGACGGGTCGGTGATTATAACCTCCATTGGTTAATTCTGATGGCTTGGGGTCTGGGTGTGAGTGCCGTCTTAAGGTAGGCAGGGCCACATTCTCACAGACGCGCAAGTCGTTACATGGCGTCAGCTCGAAAGATCTGCACCAGGCCTCTCCGGGGTCACACGCCATTATTATTTCCTGGCACCACAATCGCACTCCGGAGAGGGTAAAACGTCAACAAGGAGGCAGCGTTGGGCCTAATACGATTTTGTCTTGACCGTGTCATACGGTATAGGTCGAATTCAGAGACCGTTGTCATAAAAACTCTGAACAAGCAAACAGTTTGCACTCGCCAGACCATTGTTGGACTAGGTCGAAGTTTTCAGAAGCTAGCCTCCCGGCTCTCTGCAGATGAGGATATATCTTCGTATCAGGTACATCAGCATATTCAGAAAGGGCTTGATTTAGATGTATTTTGTAGTACTATTTAATCAGAGTATTTTCATTATACTGTACCTGCAAAGATATGTTAGAGAGATAAGACTTGAAACCGAAAGCCACTTTGAAGAGGCGGACTTAAGTTTTCTAGAGATCAGACAGAAAGTGTTGATAATTTGAACATCGATCTGTTATGTATGAAGGCTGTTTAACCACACAAGAGAAGTGTATTCAGCTCGTGAAGGAACAGGTCCAATAGCTGAACAGCCAAGAGTTGTGGCAGTGGAACACCATGTTGCTCCGTACAGTTTCCGTGAGATGATGTTACGTGACCTGAGCTTTGCAGCAGTCTTAATCAGATATTGTTTGAAAGACAGGGTTCTATGTAAGTACTTGGGAGGTCTATTGTGCTGCAGAAGTTAAAAACACTCCGAGATCCTTGTAAGCCATTCCGTTGTTCAAATGAAAATTGAAAACTTGAGTTTTATTGATACTGGGTTGGAGCTGTCATTTGCGAAAATAGTTCCCAAAAACAGTTAGACCTCTCGTAAGCATTTAGTCAGTGGTCACAAAGCTCTTTGCGGCTATTGCCCATTTATTAGAGTAAACAAACATGTTTGACTGTGTTGCAAGCATATCTGTTATATCGTACCCTTTCTTTAAGGACTTCCTCAATCGATAAAGCGAAATACAAAAGTTTCCTTTTTCCTCAAGGCAGCGCTCACTTTGTCTTCTTTGTTGGCAGAAACGTGTCAGGAAAATATATTTTTTACGATTTGCTTAACGTCGCACCGATGCAGACAGGTCTTATGGCGACGATGGGATAGGAAGACTCTAGGAATGGGAAGGAAGCGATCGTGGCCTTTATTAAGGTTCATTTGCCTGATTTGAAAATGGGAAACTGTGGAAAACCATATTCAGGGCTACCGACAGTGGGGGTTCGAACCTACTATTTCCCGAATGCAAGCTTAGAGCTGCGCGCCCCTAACTTCACGGCGAACTCACCCGGTTTTACTGTAGTTAAGCTATTTGGAAAATAACAGCTTCTGATTTAATTTTAAGTGGTAATTAGGGCCATTTGGTTCACCAGTAAAACTTGGTTTATTATTTCCCGTATTCCGAACACCAGTATTGCTGATAGTGCCAGAACATGCGTGTCCAGGGCACTGTGACCAGTTTGACCTATGTGAATAACATCCTGCGACCCGTAGCCATACCCTTTCTGCACGATTCCTCAGACGCCATATTTCAGCAGGACAATGCGCGACCACATGTTTTCCTTGCAGTGCTTAAGTACAAAGAATATATATTTGACGTACAGAGATGGCTATCAAATACAGTCTAACTGATTTCTCTCGGTTGTAGTGGCTCTCATTTATGGCGTGCAATCCGATGTGCTTTCTGACGCCTTCCTTTATTTTTCGCCCACCCTATTTAGTGTCACCTTCTTTCCTCTCTGATGTCCGACTCGTTGGCTGAACGGTCAGCGTACTGGCCTTCGGTTCGGAGGGTCCGGGTTCGATTCCCGGCCGGGTCGGGGATTTTAACCTTAATTGGTTAATTCCAATGGCACGGGGGCTGGGTGTATACGTTGTCTTCATCATCATTTCATCCTCATCCCGACGCGCAGGTCGCCTACGGGTGTCAAATAGAATGACCTGCACCTGGCGAGCCGAACCCATCCTGGGATATACCGGCACTAAAAGCCATACGACATTTCATTCCTCTCTGATCTGGTTCAACGATTTCACCAGTAGTTTTCTTTGCCAAGGCAGTCTTGACGTATCTTTAAGAAATACTCAATGTATTGAAGAAAAATGTTTTGAAGACTTTAATTATTTGGCCAGGAACTTCAAAGACGTACTGGAGTGTTAGATTACCATAGATATGGCTGTGTTGACGATGACATTGACAAGGACCCTGGCTATGAAATAGACGGGGAAGGGATCGACTACCTGATGAGGAAGTGGACTCTGATGGTGAAGTTTTCTTTATTCATATGAATGTACAATCACATCGGTTTGCTGATAATACTATCGAAAACCAAAAGCAAAATCTCTTGATTTGCAAATGAGGTGTCTACCTCGGTGGCAAATGGTACACTAAAATACATTATTGTCAAGCACTAAATTCTAAATTAACAAGAGAAGAAGAAAATGTTCCTAGAATACAATATTATACAATTTACGCTAACAATTTTTTCTATTAAACACACAGCTCATCCTTAATAAATTTATATTGTTTACAAAATTCTACTTATAATATCTTACAAACATAGTCAACTCATATACAGTATGTGAAATTACTTCAAATAATACTATACAACTGGTATAAGATAAAAATTTACATTGCATTTATTAACTTATTTAATTTTTTACCCATTTTGGAACCTAAGTAGCATAACGACCTGCTGTGTCTGAACCAGAGCCCCTTTTGCCACCACTTTTCAGTATTACTTCAGTAACTGTGTCTTACATCATGGAGAACACTAATACTGTCAACACACAAGCAACTGATTTCTCTAGTGGCCTGAAGCGGGTGCGTCTTTACAGTGAGTGGAACTGTAATAAATGTATCGAAACGACGTCGAGAATTAGGGGCTCGAGTGGAAACCTTCTTGTAAGAGAAAATATTCAGAAAAATATTTCTTCTGATGATAAAATCTATTTTTAACAGTTTTTGGAGAGAGGGAATTAACAATGATTTGAAGAGATTATATTATGTAGCCTCATACGTAATTGCGAAAACCGTGGGTAGAAGGGTAGTACGAGAGAGGGAGTTCAGGGGTAGCGTGACACTTCAGTAGTTCTTTGAAGTTCGTGGCCAAAGAATTCAAGTCTACAAAATATTTATTAAATACATTCAGTATTTCTGAAATGTACGTTAAGATTGCTTTAGCCAAGAAAACTACTGGTGGAATTGTTGACCATATCAGAGATCGGCACCATAGGTCTGTTACAAGTTCACTGAATTGAAATGAACTAAATTTGAGGTAGATTTGCGTTCCTTTTTCAACTTAAAGCAGTTTTTAAGCAGAACAATATTATATAAATGTATTTAATCCAGGAGAGGCTGCCTGTATGAGGCGATACAGGCATGCTTGGTTTACCAGAAAGGAAGTGGGTTCGATTCCCTGTCAGGAAGTTGAAACATTTAGAAAAGACGCTTCCACGTTTGGAGATGTAATCTACCTGACCCTGTGGTCCACTCAGCCTACACCAAGAATGAGTACCAAGGTTAATTCCCGGTGGGAGGCAACCGGCCATAGAGTTAACTATATTATCCCACTTAGCGCCGAGGTTACGAATAGTGGAAACCTCTACTTTTCACTCTTCCAATGACCTTCATGGCCTCTACGAAGAGGCTTTTGCTTCAGTTGCTTCCCTGAACAATTTTAGTCATGTCGTCACAAATTTTAGATACAATTTACGTTGGCACTAAATATTTCAAAAATCCTGGAAGAAACTTCTTTTAAAATATGTGGTACAAACAAAGATGTGAGCGAGAGGAATAAACACATTTAGTAGGAAAACAGCTTGGCCTTCTGTCACGAATTAATTTGTTCCAATATTTTTTTAAATAGCTCTTACAGCATTATTGAAATAGGGTTGTACGAAATTGTGGAAGAAATGTGATGACTCATTTCTACGTTGTTACTCAATGATGTAACAACGACCATAATTGATTTTAATTTACATAAAATAAAAATATAATTCTTATAGTTATGGCATTACGTTCAGGAAAAGCATCAAAATCAAAATGGAAAACTTTATGAGAACTTATGCTTTTCTATGGAATCACGTATCTCAAAAATGAGCCCTCGATTTCTTCTAATGTTTGAAATACTTTACTATGACTCTCTTTCAGTAATTCTGTAATAACTATAGTCACTTTCATAAAAACCAGAACACCTCGAAGGACTAGAGATAGGAAGTCCATATTAGTATGTTCTGAAGAAATGATTAGCATTTGAACCATGTCGGCCCTCCGGTTCAAGGACCACATCGATATTTCGGCGCACCATAACTGACTAGTTAAATGTTCCTGCGGATCTTGTTGTCGCTATAAACCGAAGGTAATGAATCAGTGTGACTTGAGCAGACGTGCAGGATGCCTTGGAGACGTATGCGAGGACCATACCGTGTCAAATGAGTGAGTTTGAAAGAGGGCGCATTATTGGCCTGAGAGAACGTGATGCATACGTCCGGTAAATTGCTGCTCGTGTAGGACGAATTGTGTCGGCAATGCAACGAGTGTGTACAGAAAGGTTTACAGAAGGCCGTAGAGCACTACGAGACGGGTCTGGTTGCACCACCCAGACCACTCCCCGAGAAGGTCGACACCTCATCCGAATGGCATTGCAGGACAGACCTGCGTCCTCCTCGGCTCTGCCGCAACAGTGGAACAGTGTAACACATCGTACACTATCAGGAGTGATAGTCCGTCGACGTTTATTACAGTATGAGTTACCGGCGCGTCGTCCACTTCTCCGGCTACATTTGGCTAATGTGCATAACCGTGCTAGACTGCAATAGTGTATGGAACGACGTCACTGGGGAAGGGAATGGCAGCAGATAGTGTTTTCGGACGAATCCAGTTTCTATGGTACTGGATACAACCAAACCCCACATTTGGTGCTTGTCCAGGGCACTGTGACCAGTTTGACCTACGTGAATGACATCCTGCGACCCGTAGCCACACCCTGTCTGCACGAAACCCCAGACGCCATATTTCAGCAGGATAATGCGCGACCACATGTTGCTGCACGAACACGTGCCTTCTTGTTGTCACAGGATATCAGACTGTTGCCCTGACCCGCCCGATCATCGGACTTACCGCCAATCGGAAATGTGTGGGATATTGTGAAAAGGCGGGCGCGGCGCTGTGACCAAGTGCCAACCACCAAAGGTGAACTGTGGAACCAAGTGAATGCGGCATGGATGGCTATACCCCAGGACGCCGTTCGCACCTTATACGCGTCGAAGCCATCACGCATGGAACAAGTTATCAGTGCCCATGGCAACAGGATACATGCTGAACCTAGGTGACTGAAATGCTAATCGTTTCTGCAGAACATACTAATGAAAATGTCCTCTGAATATAAACTTCCTATTTCTAGTCTATCAAGGTGTTCTGTTTTTTATGAACATGGGTGTATTTTAATTTGTACAAATCCATTCGTGACCGCAAGTGTTAACTGTTTTATAACATCTCCGAAAATTTGAATATTTTCGGTCTGTTTTCAGACAACCTTTCTTTACGGGAGTGAAAGCTGGTTGGACTCAGGATGTCTTATTCATAAGTTAGAAGTAACAGACATGAAAGCAGCAAGGATGATTGCCGGTACACACTAGTGGGAGCGATGGCAGGAGGGCACTCGGAATGAGGAGATAAAGGATAAGTTAGGAGTAAACTAGATAGATGAAGCTGTATGCATAAACCAGCTTCGGTGGTGGGGTCATGTCAGGCGAATGGACGAGGGTAGGTTACCTAGGAGAATAATCGAGTCTGTTATGAAGGGTAAGAGAAGTAGAGAGAGACCAAGACGAGGAGATAAGATGTACAGAACTAAACGAGGCCACAGAACAAGTTAAAAATAGGAGGTTGTGGGTGCGTTTAGTAAATTCACACAGGGTTGCAGACTGAACGCTGAAAGGCATAACAGTATATAATAAAGATGTATGTATGTATGTATGGATGGATGGATGGATGGATGGATGGATGGATGGATGGATGGATGGATGGATGGATGGATGGATGGATGTAGTACTTATGAGATACAAAACACTGAATATATTATTAAATACCAGCCCCGTGGTAGCCCTTTCAGGTACCTCCAGGGAGGGGCCAGTGATTCAGTCGAGCTGGGATCTCCCAGCTGGTTTGTGGGGTGGGGCCGGCCTTTCCGTGTATTGTTCTCGTAGGCCGGTTCACCTGTGTGTTTCTTGGAGATATAACGGGAATGTTCTGCCTCTAGCCACCTCGCGAAATTTCTGGCTCAATTCACCCGAGTTATAAAAGGGGAGGCTAGCCGCGGACAGTCAGTTACAGTGTTGGGACACCGTGGTGGAGTCAGTGTTGGTGCTGGATTCGGAGTGAGAGTTGGACTCCGTGGTGGAGTCAGTGTAAGATTCAGTGTGTTGGGTTTCGGTCGCTGGGCTGAGGGCGACAGAGGTTTCGGCTGTCGCCAGTATCCCACCGAGGTCTGAACGAGGAGCTGTTATTGTGGTGTCGGAGAGACCAGTGAGTGGGTGGGCTGGAGATGAAGGAACGGAAGACTGTATAGTCCTGACGCTCAACGCATACCCAGGCGGTATCTTCTGATCTCAAAACTTGGCCCAACCTGGTAATAATGAGGGTTGTCAGTCTGCCCGCCCTAGTGATAATGAGGATTGTCAGTCGGTTCCTTTCCTCTGGACACAAGGGGCGCGTGTTATTTAAAAGGCAAGTGAGCGCTGTGAAAAGCAGGTTGTCATATTTTGCGTCGATTATTTAAACATGTTAAGATTTAATTTATTCTAAAGTCAAAATATAAATATAAAAACTTGATCATGAGCCACGAACCAATATCGCAGAATAATGTGTTTCGTGCTTAACTCGTGCGGTGGTTGCAGATGTTGAAAGAAAGAAAGAAAGAAAGAAAGAAAGAAAGAAAGAAAGAAAGACAGAAAGAAAGCAAAAACAGGAAGAAGGAATTGGCAAATAAACTCGACAAAGACTAAACCTAAATTGGTACCAAAGTAGACCTATTAAAATATTTATTTTATGCTGCTAATATCAGTGTCTCGCTTTCAGTAAAGAAATGAAAAGTGCAACAATTTTTTACAATTTGTTTTATGTCGCACCGACACAGATAGGTGTTATGACGACTATGGGCTAGGAAAGGCCTAGGAGTGGGAAGGAAGTGCCCGTGGCCTTAATTAAGGTACTTCCCCAGCATTTGCCTGGTGTGAAAATGGGAAACCACGGAGATCCATCTTCAGAGCTGCCGACAGTGGGGCTTGAACCCATTATCTCACCAATGCAAGCTCACAGCTGCGCGCCCCTAACCGCACGGCCAACTCATCCGGCGAAGGAAAAGTAAAATCACGAACTGGGGACTGGAATAATAATAATAATAATAATAATAATAATAATAATAATAATAATAATAATAATAATAATAATAATAATAATAATAATAATAATTGTCCGCCTCTGTGGTGTAGTGGTTAGTGTGATTAGCTGCCACCCCCGGAGACCCGGGTTCGATTCCCGGCTCTGCCACGAAATTTGAAAAGTGGTGCGAGGGCTGGAACGGTGTCCACTCAGCCTCGGGAGGTCAACTCAGTAGAGGTGGGTTCGATTCCCACCTCAGCCATCCTGGAAGTGGTTTTCCGTGTTTTCCTTCTTCTCCTCCAGGCAAATGCCGGGATGGTACCTAACTTAAGGCCACAACCGCTTCCTTCTCTCTTCCTTGCCTATCCTTTCCAATCTTCCCATCCCCCACCAAGGCCCCTGTTCCGCATAGCAGGTGAGGCCGCCTGGGCGAGGTACTTGTCATTCTCCCAGTTATATTCCCCGACCCAATGTCTCACGCTCCAGGTCACTCCCTTTGAAGCGATAGAGGTAGGATCCCTCGCTGAATCAGAGGGGAAAGCCAACCCTGGAGGGTAAGCAGATTAATAATAATAATAATAATAATAATAATAATAATAATAATAATAATAATAATAATAATAATAAATATCAGAGTATGTAGTTCGGACAAAAAATAGCCAGTAAACTTAGCTACTTTTAAAACAAATGCAGTATTAACCTTACCTCTATTCGTCGTCCTCGTCATTGTCTGCCAGGTGAATTACAAATCTATCTTGGTTGCTATCCGTGTCGTGTTTCATGTATAGTATGCGCACTTTTTACTGATAGATGTTTGTACTCGTTGGAGAAGTAAGAAGGGTTCCGTTAATACTGCCAACTGAATGGAAATGAAATCTGAATTGAATCGATAGTATGATCGATCGATATGAATTTTATAAACCTTTATTATTTTAAGCAAATAACTGTGTCACACGCACAATATATAATACTATATAACATTTCCCGTTGCTAAACGTGTTCCTAGCATGAATTCTATAGTTTGGCTTTGCTGTGTAAACAACAACAATACGAGTACTTAAAGTGTACACCAGATGTCGCACAGCGATGATAAGCGATTCTTAGTTTGTGTTTCAAGGGTTGCCATTACGAATCTCGAAGATAACCGAAGTCGACCACTTCAGCAATAGGGTGTAAATCTATCACTAAACAGTACGCAGATAGTACTTCTCTTCTGTCTTAATGGTGCTTCGAACACAAGCAGACCACCTCTCAGGACCGATCGTTCCAGCTCCTTCACGCAGAAGTTGACACACACTAGCACTCAGAGTTGACATAACATTATTTTTCCTAACATACGCCTTCAGCTGAGACCAGATCATTTCTGTGGGGTTTAAAATGCAGTGATATGGAGGGAGTCGCACAACTTCGTGTCCACATGAGGCTGCGATCTCCTCTACAGCGTACCTTTTACTGATAGGCCTACTGGCTGATTTGATTTCCTGCAACATAACTGCCTTGATGGGTACAGGTTTTGGCACGGGAATGTTATTGTACTCCGTAAACTTAATGTCCTTAATAGCTTGCATTGTCCATCACGATTACATATTTTCGGTCACGTGGTAGGTTCTCTAGAAGATGAGACCTAAACCAGTTTTCGAAAACTTGAGCTGTCATTTCGTCATGGATATCAGCTTTGCAGTCTCCAATGTTTTTAGCCGATAAATAAAGGCAATTCTCAACCCAGCCCTCACTGCCTCGAGCATGTAATACCATAATACGCTTGCACGCGATGTTGGTGCTTTCAGTATGCAATAACAAGTTCCATCATCCCACCCTTTCTTCACAATGTCATGAGTATCGGACCAAGTTTCATCTAGATAGACAACTCTGCACCTCTCGGAATGCAACTTCCGGAGACGGTCTATGAATTTATATCGCCAAGCTACTATTCTAGCAGATTCCATTACAATCTGATTTTCCTCAAAATACGGAAACAAAACCCAAGTTTTATCAACAGCAGTCGTAGTGTAGTTTTTTATAAGGAAAGCCACACACATTTTTCAAATGTTTTAACAGTTCCTGTACGGTTGGTGACTTACCTTTAATAAAGAATAATAATAATGTTATTTGCTTTATGTCCCACTAACTACTTTTTCGGTCTTCGGAGACGCCGGGGTGCCGGAATTTAGTCCCGCGGGAGTTCTTTTACTTGCCAGTAAATCTACCGACACGAGGATGACGTATTTGAGCAACTTCAAATGCCACCGGACTGAGCCAGGTTCGAACCTGCCACGTTGGGGTCAGAAGGCCAGAGACTCAACCGTCTGAGCCACTCAGCCCGGCACCTTCAGTAAAGAATTTACACACCTCGCGTCTCACCAAGTCACAGCAAAAATCATCAATTTTATTAAAGATAACCCTATTATTATCATACTTTTTTGGAGTTGTAGGTCCCCTCTTTATTATTTTACTTATAGTTTTCCTGTTAAGTTTCAACATTTTAGCTGTCTCAGAAATATAACCCTTGCGAACGTTGTTCTTCATAACGTATTCGTATGCGTTACATACCAGCCGTTGACTTTGCTTACTTGAAGTTTAGTCGCCTTTTGTTTTCTCCGTGGAACGACTACTAACCGGCTGAATATCACTCGCGGGCGCGGAACCCCGGCTGAGTATCACTCGCAGACACAGAACCAGTACTACTCGGTCGAATATCACTGTTACTGGTTCTCGGTTGAAGATCGTTTGCGTGCACTGGCAGATTTAATTCAGGATATTCTGATGCGATAATTTCCAGGTGTGATTCCCACGGCCTCCACATTACTGTATGAAGCGAAGTGAAAAGCGACACACTTCACGAATATTAATTAACGAAGCAAAGAACTAATCCAAAACTTTCAAACAGCGAACAAAGCAGGTGTGAATTGTCTTAGCTGAAGAAGAGACTGCCGACTATTTAACAAGAGGTGCATTGGCAACAGAGCTGTGAGGATTTCTAAAGGGGAATGCGAACTTCCATTTTAAAGCCCACTGCCGTCATAAATCACCCCCTGCTAGGACAGTGGGTGGCCAGGGGGATCAAACGTTGGCCGAACTGTTTGAATGCCGCTGGGTACGGGTTGCCCGTCTCAGCTATACTGTGTGTTCGTGTATTTCTGTGGGCTGAGGCTCGGCGTGAGTCAATGTGGGAAGCCGTTATCGCGAGTGTGAAGGTATAGCTGAGACGGGCAACCCGTACGCAACGGCATTCAAAGAGTTCGGCAAACGTTTGATTTCCCTGGCCACTTACTTGCCTATTAGGGGGTGATTTATGATGGCAGTGGGCTTTAAAACGGAAGTTCGCATTCCCCTTCAGAAATCCTCACAGCTCTGTTGCCAATGCACCTCTTGTTAAATAGACGTCAGTCTCTCTTTTCAGCTCAGGCAATTCACACTTGCTTTGTTCTCTGTTTGAAAGTTTTGGATTATTTCTTTGCTTCGTTAATTAATATTTGTGAAGTGTGTTGTTTTCCACTTCGCTGCACGCAGTAATGTGGAGGGGGTGGGAATCACACCTGGAAATTATAGCATCAGAAATCCTGAATTAAATCGGCCAGTGCAGGCAAACGATCTTCAACCGAGCACCGGTAACAGTGATATTCGACCGAGTAGTACTGGTTCCGTGTCCGCGAGTGATACTCAGCCGAGCAGCAGTGTTTCCGTGTCCGCGAGTGATACTCAGCCGGGTAGCAGTGGTTCCGTGCCCACGATTGATATTCAGCCGAGCAGCAGTGGTTCCGCGCCCGCGAGTGATACTCAGCCGGGTAGTAGTCGTTCCGCCGAGAAAAGAAAGGAGACTAAAACTTTATGTAAACAAAGTCAACGGCTGGTATGTAACGCATACGAATACGTTATGAAGAACAACGTTCGCAAGGGTTATATTTCTGAGACAGCTAAAATGTTGAAACTTAACAGGAAAACTGTAAGTAAAATAGTAAAGAAGGGACCTACAACTCTGAAAAAGTGTGGTAATAATAGGGTTACCTTTAATAAAATTGATGATTTTTGCTGTGACTTGGTGAGACGGGAGGTATATGCATTCTTTACTAAAGTAAGTCACCAACCGTACAGGAACTGTTAAAACATTCGAAAAATGTGTGTGGCTTTCCTTATGAAAATCTACTCTACGACAGCCGTTGAAAAACTTGGGTTTTGTTTCCGTATTCTGAAGAAAAAACAGATTGTAATGGAATCTGCTAGAATAGTAGCTTGGTGATATAAATTCATAGACCGTCTCCGGAAGTTGCGTTCCGAGGGATGCAGAGTTGTCTATCTAGATGAAACTTGGTACGATACTCATGACATTGTAAAGAGAGGGTGGGATGATGGAACTTGTTATTGCATACTGAAAGCACCAACATCGCGAGGCAAGCGTATTATGGTATTGCATGCTGGAGGCAGTGAGGGCTGGGTTGAGAAATGCCTTTATTTATCGGCTAAAATCATTGGAGACTGCAAAGCTGATAGCCATGACGAAATGACAGCTCAAGTTTTCGAAAACTGGTTTAGGTCTCATCTTCTAGAGAACCTACCACGTGACCGAAAATGTGTAATCGTGATGGACAACGCAAGCTATCATTCGCGGCAGCTGATTAGGTTTCCTTCCATGAACACTAATATTAAGGACATTATTAAGTTTATGGAGTACAGTAACATTCCCGTGCCAAAACCTGTACCCATCAAGGCAGTTATGATGCAGGAAATCAAATCAGCCAATATCAGTAAAAGGTACGCTGTAGAGGAGATCGCAGCCTCACGTGGACACGAAGTTTAGCGACTCCCTCCATATCACTGTATTTTAAACCCCATAGAAATGATCTGGTTTCAGCTGAAGACGTATGTTAGGAAAAATAATGTTACGCCAACTTTGAGTGCTAGTGTGTGTCAACTTCTTCGTGAAGGAGCTGGAACGATCGGTCCTGAGAGGTGGTCTGCTTGTGTTCGAAGCACCATTAAGACAGAAGAGAAGTACATGAAACACTACACGGATAGCAACCAAGATAGATTTGTAATTCACCTAGCAGACAATGACGACGACGACGAATAGAGCTAAGGTATATACTGCATTTGTTTTAAAAGTAGCTAAGTTTACTGGCTATTTTTTGTCCGAACTACATACTCCGATATTTATTATTATTATTATTATTATTATTATTATTATTATTATTATTATTATTATTATTAATCTGCTTACCCCCCAAGGTTGGTTTTTCCCTCTGACTCAGAGGGATCCTACCTGTACCGCCTCAAAGGCAGTGTCCTGGAGCGTGAGACATTTGATCGGGGGATACTACCGGGGAGAATGACCAGTACCTCGCCCAGACGGTCTCACCTGCTATGCTGAACCGGGACCTTGGTGGGGGATGGGAAGATTGGAAAGGATAGGCAAGGAAGAGGGAAGGAAATGGCCGTGGCCTTAAGTTAGGTACCATCCCGGCATTTGCCTGGAGGAGAAGAGGGAAAACACGGAAAACCACTTCCAGGTTGGCTGAAGTGGGAATCGAACCCACCTCTACTCAGTTGATCTCCCGAGGCTTAGTGGACCCCATTTCAGCCCTCGTACCACTTTTCAAATTTCGTGGCAGAGCCGCGAATCGAACCCGGGCCTCCGGGGGTGGCAGCTAATCACACTAACCACTACACCACAGAGGCGGACAATTATTATTATTATTATTATTATTATTATTATTATTATTATTATGATTATTATTATGATTATTATTATTATTATCCTTGTCCCTAGTTCGTGATTTTACTTTTCCTTTGCCAGGCGAGTTGGCCGTGCGGTTAGGGGCGCGTAGCTGTGAGCTTGCATCGGGGAGATAATGGTTTAAGCTCCACTGTCGGCAACCCTGAATATGGTTTCCCGTGGTTTCCCACTTACACGGCAGGAAAATGCTGGATCTGTACTTTAATTAAGCCCACGACCACTTCCTTCCTACTCCTAGGCCTTTCGAATTCCATCCTCGCCATAAGTCCTACCTGTGCTGGTACGATGTAAAGCAAATTCGAGGACCAGTATGAACACCATGTCAAGATGCTCGCGATAACGACCTACCATTTTCAATGGAATAGATTTCGGAGGCATTCTGGCAACCGAAATGTAACTATGACGATCTATAATATCTATAAACAAAGTTTACACGCAATTGACAGTCAACAAGAGGCAAAAGTTATACCTAATTCCACCAGAGGAACGGGCTGACTTACCACCTTCTCCATGAGGTCCCATCTTGCGTCAATCGTAGAAGCATATCCACTCTACCAGTTGACTTGCTACCTTTTCCATGTCATTGGCATGAGCGTTTAGTACTTTTCCATCAAGAAACGAAATTTCGCTTTTAAAAATGTATTTTTACATGCTGCATTTCCCATGTCAACGCCTCAATTCCACTACTGAGGTAGACGATTACAGAAAGGTGATAGCTAAAAGGTCATTTTGCCCTCAAATGAATAAGCAGCAATAAAGTAACAATGCATAAACTCATACATCCTCGAATGGTATGGATTCGATGCAGATAATTCTTCTATAACGTCTTGTACTTACCTAAACATTTGTTGTACCAGTGTACTGTACTGTATCTACCACTACAGAGACTAAGGTTCAAGAGTCGGATATCAAGACATGACAGCTCGCTGAACTTCATCTTCAATGGCCCACTGAGGTTGATATAAATCAATGCAACGTTAGGACTAGATGATCCAGTGTTTCTAATTGATGGCACCTAGCATATCAGTACGGTTAATTGACTGTGCGGCTTTGTGTTATCATGCTGAACTGCCAAGCCTGATCAAAGAATCTCCGGTTATTTTCTTCCAGTTTTTCACGTTTGTGATGTGCCATGTAGACGAATAATATGGTATATCTCCATTCACCTAAATATTTCACCATGTTTTCGTTAGTCCTATAATCACGCGACTAAATCTGAAACAATAACGTAAGGCAGCCCTGAAATCAAACAATGATCAATAATGCTGAAACTGATTGATTTGAATCATTGAACTTACGCACTTGACTCTCTTGTTATCCACAGATTCAGAAACAAGTGAATTCAGATTCCACCTCTACATCCTTAAGATGGTATGGTGTGATTTCCCCTTCACTTCCAAAAACATGATTTGGTTTACCATTTCTTCTACGTCCAGCAATCGTCGCATCAGAGGAAATTAACTCATACACAGTTCGATAAACCAAAGTTTAAATCGTGATATTGGCAGTCTTATCCTGAGTTTGTATTTCCCAATTCCTTCTTTAACATTACCCTAGGCGAATGCTGACACATTATATAATTACCCACATCAGCGAAATTATCCCAATTCTAGACAAAAATACTTACAGTTAATCCCATTTCACCATACTCCAAAATAAGAAGGTTAACGCCAGATCCTTCCACATACACGTTCGTACAAGGCTGATTATCAAAACTGTTCCTAAAATGAATGAATAACTACAATGCAACTTCGATAAAACTGAAGAATACGTATAGTGTAAAAGCACTAGTCCAAACGGCTTTCATCCATGGATTTAGGAAACAAATCAATTCTTACTTCTTCCATTCCATTACAGTATAATCATAATAACTAATAAGTTAGTGTTTCGGTAATGGAAGAATCCTCCGTACATCTGCCCTTGCCCTGTGTTTCTCTTCTGCAGAGTATGCTGCTCCAGTCTGGAGGAATTCCGCTCATACAAATCAAGTGGATGTTGCCCTCCATGAGACAGGTCGCATTGTTACAGGTTGCTTACGACCAACTCCTGTTAATAAGATCTTTCCACTTATGGGAGTAGCACCTCCAGATGTTAGGAGACAAGTTGCAGCAGAGATTGAGAAGAAGAAGCAAGAAACAGATCCAAGAGATCCAATGTTTGGACTTCTCGCCCACCCATCAAGATTGAAATCGAGGAAGAGCTTCCTACAAACAACAACGTCAATCCCATCATTAGCCGAATCTCGGCGAAAGGAACTCTGGAGAATGAAGTCGCCTGTAGGATTATGGGACGTGAAAGAGAAGCCAGCTGCAGGACATCATCTTCAGTACGGATATTGGAAGACACTTAACAGATTAAGATCTGGAGTGACACGTTGTAAAACCAACCTGAAAAGGTGGGGGTATGGTGATCAAGATTTGTGTGAGTGTGGTGAAAAGCAAGATCATGGACACCTTCTCATCTGTAGAAATCTGCCTAAACCATGTAGTATGAAGGATTTGGTGGAAGCCAATGAATGTGCAATCTCGACAGTTGAATACTGGAGAGACAAAGTGTAAATAGAGTATTTGTAAATATATTGTAGTGATTTCGGACACGGATAAATAAATAAAAAAGTATATTCATGTCATTTACACTTAAAAACTCTAACTTAAAAAAGCAAGCCGGTATACCCACCGCTGTAGAGGCAAGAACTATTCCATAAATAGGTATTCGACAAATTGGATGGCATTTTCACTATGAGCTGAAATAATGCCCGTCTCTGGCACGTGCGTACAATCAAAGGCGCTATTGTCACACATTCAATTGCGCGGGATTTTCCTGTGCATTTTTGAATCAAAATGAGGAGGCCTTGGGCAAATGCAAGATATGAAGTATAGAATGACGTTATTGAAGACAACATTGAAATAAATTATCCTGATTTGTAAGTTACTTAGTGACAATGCTATCACTATTTCTCTCCGGAAACCACTCCACGGCAATGCTGGCACCCATGGGATGATTTTCAATTGGTTCGCTCACATGTCGACCAATTTCTCTTTCTACCGAAGTTATTTTGTGGGAAGAAGAGGAACACTTTTTCTTGGAAATAATGTAATGTACACTCTAAAACAGAGGTGCTCATGCTGGGCATTTCGTCCCGCGGGTGCACAGCACTGTAAGTGGGCGGGCAGGCTGGCGATCAGCGTATGTTATTCAGCCATAGTGACGTTGTGGTTACGTCACACGCAATGAAATTCGGGCGAAGTTCTCCCAGTCACTCTCGATCACGGAGACGATACCTGAGTTTGAAAGCAAGGCAGAAAATAATTAAATAAAGACGGCTGAAATGAACGGCATTTTCAATTTGCGTTGTAAGAAATAAGTTATATGTGTTCATTGCAGTTTCTTTATTTTGACACTATACAATAAAGATTTGGGCCTTCAATATCAAATATTTTTGTACTATACGTAACTAATTACAATATTTATAATTGCCCAGAGGAGAGCGACAAGCTTCGGCAGCCGGTACAATTCCTATCCTCACCGCTAGATGGAGGCTTCATTCATTCCATTCCTGACCAGGTCGAATGACTGGAAACAGGCTGTGGATTTTCATTTTCTCATCATTATACATTAAAAGGTGCTTTAGATACATTCATAATATAATACGGAGTTAAGGTGGATAATCTGTGGCTTGCGGTTGCTTGGTTTAAATTAACTGATAATCCAATCCAATCGTACTTACCGGGATTAACATCAGTTAGGTTATTTATTTGAAGACATAGGCCTACTGTACATCTATTTGGTAGATACATTTGCATTGTTGTACTTTAATCTTAGATAGTAAATATCTATGTCCTCATTCGTGATGAAACTCCTCGCCATTATTATTGGACGCCTGTTAAGTTTTAAGCTCTGTTTTCAGAAATTTAGTGAATAGGGAGAGTCACACAACACTACGTACCTGTGCAGAATCAAGTAGTAAACTTGCTGAATTATGTAAATATATTACGTTTTTCTGAGCCTCCGTGACTCAGACAGCAGCGCGTCGGCCTCTCACCGCTGGATACCGTGGTTCAAATCCATGTGAGATTTGTGCTGGACAAAGCGGAGGCGGGACAGGTATTTCTCCGGGTACTCCGGTTTTCCCTGCCATCTTTCATTGCAGCAACACTCTCCATTATAATTTCATAGCATTTATCAGTCATTAATAAATCACTTCGGGAGTGGCGACCCCATCTTACTAACAGCCTATATATGGTTCGTTCATTACATCCCTGACCCGGTCAAAGACTGAAAAGCAGGTTGTAGGTTTTCATTTTCATTGCGTTTTTCTGAATGAATAACAGGAATTTTTCTTTTAAAATGGAAATATTGTCATTCCCATCCAAGGAATAGTAGCTTGTACGCTTAAACGCTTTATCTTTGTAACATTTAAACACAAAAATTATAACGTGTCAATTTTCTTTGAATTTATTAATATAAGAAAATAAAATAGACTATTTGTATGAAGGGAAGGATAAGTAGAACCAAAATATCTCGAAAACGTCGGTTTTCTTGCGATTATAGCGTCTTTTTGAAAAATACTGTACCCGAAACAGTGCTTCGCGAATAGTGGGGGAGAGCTTCGTAGTCACAATCGGACGTCACTGCTCCACTTCCTTCCAAAGTGCGCTCCCTCTCTCGTTTTACTGTGACGCCCTGCTGAGCATTACTGATCTAGAATACCAGCTGGATTCATAACTGCTCTGTCGAGGAATATGTGTTAACTAGTGATATGCGCGAACGACGCCTACAATCGCGAGAATCGGTTCCTACGACTCAGAGGTCGCACTCAATGTCGCATGCGAGGAATCGGTTCCCCGATGACGTCACCAGAGTGTGATGGGCGCACTCACTAGAGTGAGTCGTCCGTATATAAGTGGGGAAAATTCGATAGTGCAATATTTACTATTTCTTCTGTATACAGTATAGTATGATTTAACACATATTTAAATGAAATGTCTTATTGGATGTCATGAACAAATTGTGCCACAAAATAATGAAATTACAATTTAACCCGGTCGTCTGGAAATCACATTACACATTTCGACACTGGGTGTAGCAATCGACATTGTTATTTATGCGTATACTGTATTTTTCTAATGTGGTTTTGCAATATCGCTATAAAGTCTGTGGAATTAAGTCACATTTTTAATAAGTAAACAACTTGTATCGTAGCATACCTGTCTTTCATTACATTTAATTTGCAATGAACATTTCGTACTACTCACCGAGTCATTAGCTGAATGGTCGGCGTTAAGGTCTTCGGATCAGAGGGTCCTTCGTTCGATTCTCGGCCGGGTTGAGGATTTTAATTGCCTCTGATAGGTTCTTTTGGCCCGGGGACTAGGTGTTTGTGTTTGTCCCAACACTTTCCTCTTCATATTCAAACTACACACTACACTACCAACCACCACAGAAACACGCAATGGTGATTACATCCCTCCGTGTAGGGTTGGCGTCAGTAAGGGCACCCGGTCGTGAAACAGGGCCAAATCCACATGTGCGATACACTTCGCACCCGCGACCGCACAGGTGTGGGAAAACAGGTAGAAAAGAAAGAATAAGATCGTGCCATACTATTGCTAAATATTATTATGGGAAACTGTTAGAATTAAAAGTTTTGTGTTCATCACTGCTTAATTTTAGTGAAGGTGGTCTCTTTAGTGCAATTGTATTTTGTTGAAATAGTAGTGTTATATTATGTCATAATCCCCGTACAAGTTTTGATTTGTTTACAATCCATACAATTTGATTACTTTCAAACAGAGAATCATATTTTCTGATCAAATTACAGTCGTATTAGGGTGTATAACTCCAGGACACTACAATGAGAGCAGGCACGGCTTGTAAAGTGACCCGGTTATAAACCAAAACGAATTCACATTACAGAACACATTCGTGCTGCACGTGTTTACGTATCTGCATCACAGATGGTGCTAGTAGTTCCTCGAAATCGATTCCGGAATCGGGTACCCGATTCCTCAGGCATATGGAATCGACTCTTTGCGATTCCAGTCGCAACCCATCACTAGTGTTAACTACCTGGCACAGAAAGCTGAAGGTAACACGGTAACAGTTGGTCGCTAGGGCGGTCCATGCCCAGCTATATGCTAACGCGTGCTATCTTATTAGACATTTCTGTGACTATTTTATGACCTTACAGCTCGGAAAGACGGGTAGTTTTTGTACATTTTTTCTTATGGTCCCTCACCCTCTCTTCCAAATTTCATTGTCGGCTTTGATATGACGTTACCAATAGTTCCCTTTTCACCCTCCTTGATAACAATTGAGGAGCTATCTGACGATAAGATACACGAAATGCACGTACGATGACTTGCTTGTTGGCAAAGCGTTAGCCTTCTTCAGTTTGGGGATAAGATCGACGTCACATAGACTAAACTGTACGAACATTGTTCGACTTTAGTTCCTTTTCTTACGCACCGCTGTCATGAGACATCAGAAATAGTGATCATGGCCAAACTGATGCACCCATACCCCATCTGCCGGCAACATTAGGAAGTACAGTACACGTAACGTACTTTCAAAATAATGAATGTATAACACTTTCCACCTTCCCCAAACCAGATACGAAGCAAAGTAAAACCTAATCTACGTAACCTGCAATACGTAATCTACCGAACATCGGAGGAACTACTCAACATACAATTTAAATATAGGTCACCAATTTTGGTTACTAGAAATAAACACTAACACACCAACATTTATTTTACTAAATGTATCTCTCTCTCTCTCTCACACACACATGGACAAAATATCCAGTTTTAATAGGTATTGACTAATTTATCACTATGATGGAGAGGGCACTTTCAACAGCCGACCAGCCACCAGCGCTTTCTGATTGTTCAGCCTTCAGGAAAATACGGGCTCAAATATGAAATTTATCACGTATAATGTTTAGCTCAAATAAATTCATAACCACAAATCTAACATGCATTAAAAACTAGCTGACCCGACAGACGTCGTTCTGTCAAAAATAAATGACAATGGAACGAACTCAAATTCAGTCTGTACAGCACGCAAAAATCAGAATAATGCAAATGAGTACATCATCAACATGAAACGAGTTAATTTTGTACTGCTACCAAAAGTTAGTAAGAAGCTACTGCAAAAACGTGTTTTCATTACTTGCAATATTAATATCTTGATTGTGAATAAAGACGTGCTAAAATAGGTCACAGCATATCTCTACCCACAAATAGCTCTGATTGACGGTAACGTAGATGTGAACTGTTCAGCAGGTCTTCACATCCCTCACAGAGCCATAGTTATCCCGCGTTGCAATTCAAGTAATTTGATAAATTGATGGCGTGAAGATAATGTGGCAAAACTTACTCCTCTTTCTTCGTAGGAAATAACTATCATATAAAACACTGATTCCAATAACACTATGAAGATACTTTTCATTGTAAAACTTTAAGGTACACGATATTTTTGTTTGATTACCTGGCGCGTAAACAAGCATTGATGGTTTTCTAAAACGGGAACAGGCAACATACAATTGGCCATGCGAGAAACATGGGTTTTCAAGATTAATGCCGCAAACACTCAATTACTGCACCTGGGATTTATTTATGGTTATAGCAAAAGCGAGCTTTACTGGAAACTGCAGTCATTAAAATTCAAATCGTATGTCAGTCGGAATCCTAGGGATGCGTGGTATCAAAACGACTTCTCCTTTATACTTCCTCGTTAGAATGGTTGCTTCGATCACGTTGTTCAGTAATGTTTTCACCGCTAGCCGTGTGCCATTACAAAGACGCGGTTGGTTGATGTTTCGCAACATTATGTCCACTGAACCGAACTTTAATTGAAGAATGTGTAGCGGCAATCCTGGAAAATCCAGCGAGTTCAAAAATTCGTGTGGATAGTTGACGAGATCATCTTGGTTAGTAGCGGAATCAACTGATTTGTATGTCCTCAATTCACCGTCAATTTCATTTTGAATTTTGAAATTTAATTCATTTACATCCATGTTTTTGGCAGCCAACATAGCTCGTTCGCTCAATCAAATATGATCTCTGTAATTTTGAGCAATGTTTGGGAACACCTCTTGAATGAGTTCGGTTTTGGATTCAGTAAACTAATAAAAATTGTCAGGAAAAGCAATGCAGCCAGTCAGAACATCTGAAGGAAATTTGCCATTACCAATGTCAATTAGTTGTTTTGAAAATATTTCTCCAGATGGACCATTTTGCAACTCGACACGCATATTCTGGTTTAAATTTAGTATCTTGACGTGTTTCCACAAAACTGATGACATTAAACATGCATTAAGTTCATCAGCTGGCGTTTACCGTGGAATCACTGGCAATTTTTGAATAAAATCTCCTGCTAACAAATTCATCGCTCCACCAAATCGGTTTCGATTGTTCCGAAGATCTTGCGTGGTTCGGTCTAATGCCTCCAAAGACTTTTTATGTGCCATGGTGTATTCATCCCACACTATCAATTTATATTGCTGCAAAACCTTTGCCATTGCAGAGTTCTTCGATATGTTGCAGGTCGGAGTTTCGTTGCTTTGCATATTCAACGGCAATTTTAGCGCTGAATGGACTGTTCGACCGCCCTCCAACAATGTAGCTGCAATGCATGATGAAGCAAGTGCGAGTGCAATTTCATTGTGTGAGCGCATTGTTGCTAAAATCAATGAAATTTAAAAAGTTTTTCCTGTACCCCCGGGAGCGTGTCCTTCCAGTTCCATCATTTACGACTTTCATTAGAGTATCAAATACATACTTTTGTTGTTGGTTCAACAGCGGAAGATTTATTCGAACTGATTCTCTTAAAGCATCGAGATCGTGCATTTTTCGTGTTGCAGCTCTTGCTTAAAAGCGTTGTGCATCGGGCGATTGGGCACGGCCATGCCTAATTCAAATGTTCTCAATTGATATCAACGCCTCATTGTACATTTCTTCACTAATTTGTAAATTTGGATTTCCTGCTCTGATGCGCATTCGATGCAAGATATCATCACACATATCATCTTTGTATTTGATCCATAAATCAATTGGTTCTGATGGGCAGCATGGTGATATAATTATAGAAAATAATGTTCGTATTTGACGAGGTTGTGAAGAAATTACAGCATCATTGAGAATTTGATCCCAATGAGCGTCATTTTCTAACAGTTGTAAACGTAGACAGGCTTCTCTGTAAGAGCCACACAATTCACCATTAACAGTTCATAAATGATGGAATGATGTTGGGTCTCGAACATTGACTAATAGCAATCGCAAATAAAAACACTCATCGTTGCTTGGATGGACTGCATAAATTCGACCTATTGCATCGGTGGAATATATATTTAGGTAACCGGAAACTGGTTTTCCTTGTTTTCGTCGTTGGAATTTCTTTGAGGATTGATTCCAAGTATAATATTTTGGCATGTCGGAATATAGCAGTGTTCGGGCGAAATCATCATTCTGACACAATTCAAAAAACTGGTCAAGGTTGTAGATGGTGGTTCAACAGCTCGGTTTAATGCGTTCTGAGCCGTGAAACATACTATTTGACCATTTTATAAGCGTATGGCTAAGTGAACAACAGTGGAGTGTCTTTCATGAAAGGGAAAAGAAAAAATGAGCGAAATTGCTTCATTACTGCTAACGTAGCCGTCCATTTGGTATTGGGTAACTTCATCATTGGAATTCTCTGCACTAACTCCAATCACAGGCATGTCACTTCTTTGGTTTCATATTTACAAATGTATTTGATAGATTTGACGGAATGGCAAGATTCAACATTGATGTGCGCCTCGAAATCCTTTGATAGGATCGGTGAATACGGAACAATCCAACGATTATAAATTTCAATATATTGTTGATTCACTTTGACTATTGTTGATCTTCCGTTGTCTGCATCCGACCGGCGACGATACACTGGATAACCTTTATTTCCGGTAATTGTTTCTGGTACTAATGCCCATCGATAACGCTTCGAACATTAACCATCCACCATAAGCGGCGAATTTTGATTAAGCGTTCCACAGGGACCATGAATCATGTTTTTAATAACTACCTCATGCAAGCCTGGATCTACTTGTACATCAGGGATTTCTGCTGATATAACTTCATCAACTTCATTTGGTCTTATATTCTCAACCAACCAAATCAGAATATGTGCATGAAGCAATCCACGTTTCATCCACTCAACAGAATACATCCAGCATTAAAAAACATTAAAGATTTCAACTTTTGTTGGAAGACTCTAGCCGTAATGTCATGGCGATCAATGGTTGATTGGCCAGGGAATAACTCTTGTTTGATTTCTATCCACTGCGGATTGCACGTGAATGTGATAAATAAATCTGCTGTGTCATAATGACGAACATACGACATTGCATCTTGAGCATATTCATGCATACGTAGAGGACTTCCGATGTATGTTGCTGGAAGAATGGACATCCGGCCGACATTCTCTGCATTTCCATCACACCCAGCTCGACAGCTGCAGTCGCTTAAGAGGCGGCCAGTATCCAGTTTCAGGAGATAGTGGGTTCGATCCCCACTGTCGGCAGCCCTGAAGATGGTATTCCGTGGTTTCCCATTTTCACACCAGGCAAATGCTGGGGCTGTACCTTAATTAAGGCCACGGCCACTTCCTTCCAATTCCTAGCCCTTTCCTATCCCATCGTCGCCGTAAGACATATCTGTGTCGGTGCGACGTAAAGCAAATAGCAAGAAATAGCACATCCATCACTGTTAATCGCATCTCGAAAGTGAATCTACTCTTCAGAATGGAATTTGCTCTGGTTCAACTTAATATCAAACGCTCTGTTTCAGTGTTGACGTACATATCAACAGCATATTGGTGAAATAATCGCCCACATTTCAATATGTGATTGTTTTCATTTTCATGAACCATAAGGCGGTATGAATAATACTTCATTGAACTGACTTTTTGTTGGTTCCGGCACCTGTAAATAAATGATTGTTTTAATGACAGTGATTGAACTTGCATATAATACATATAGCAGCTGATACAAAATATCCAAATTTATAATTACCTGTAAGGGGCTTTATCATATTGATCGAGAAGTGATAACCATCTTCACCTTGCCAAAATACGATGGGATATAGTAGCGCATCGTATGAGCGGTGTGTTTCATACACACGGTGTAACTGATCATTCCGGCGATGTAAAACAATATCACGGGCTTCCGAGTTTTCTCCAACTATAACAATGGCAACTTCATCAATTGTTGGCGCGTTGAAACGTCTTGCATGTTGGCCCACAGGAGTTTTATCACCTTTGATTACAATTTTGTGATTATCAGATGGCATGGGATCCAGTGCAGTTTTGAACAATGAAATCAACTGATTGTGGTGATGAAAGAAAGTTTGTAATTTTTCTATAATAGACCTATTCACTGAACTGTTATGTGCATAATGTAGATCAATTTCTTGTATTGAATTTCCCTTGAAATCAATTTTCAGGAATTTGTAGTCGCCATCTAACACCGGCAACAGTGAACCTGCTCTGTGATATATTTGGCCTTGTATCTGTAAATTAAGGAGGACAGGTTTATTATTTTTGTCACAAAAACTATAAAATAAAGTAAACAAAGCAATATGGGGGATAAATCTGTTTGTTATATGTTAAAAGAAAGCAATATGGTGGATAAGTCTGTTTGTTATATGTTACCTTGAAAGTTGGCATGAAATTGTCCCGAAGTACATTTCTTGCCCCAAATGAAGTCATTTGAAAGCAGTTGTTGTATTTTTTATATTTGTAAAGAAATGTATGGAATCTGTTCCTTCTCCTGAAATCAATTAGTACAATGGATTTGGTGGTGGAATCAATGGCACTAATTTCTCTTTGCCATTTGCGCAACACAATGCAGCGGCTTCAATTTTGTACTTCAATGCCTTAGAATTTTGGCAAACTGAGTTCATAGATCCAATATCAACGCATTGGTAGGCACTGTAGTCAATTGAAACATCGTAACTGAAAGCAACTCGATTCAAACTTGGAAGATTATTAGCTAAACGACGCGCTGCACGGGTTTGTGATATCCGAATTCTTTCAGTTTCATTTCGCTCTTCACGTTGTTGAGCAGTTCGATTAGACTGAAAATTAGCTTGCCTTGTAGCATTTCGAGTTCTTCGACCGAAGTTGCTTCGCCTGCGTCTTATAGGCGGCATGAGTCTTGAAATGAGTATACTGTATATGGAAACACACACAAAATAAACCATTCATCCAAATACACTGACTGACAGAGCAAATGCAACACCAAGAAGGAGTGGTCAGAACTTTATGCCAATTGCAGGGTAGACTGACGTCACTGAGGTATGCTCATGATGTGAAATGCGCCGCTGTGCTGAGCACGTAGCGAACGATAAATGGGACACGGCGTTGGCGAATGGCCCACTTCGTACCGTGATTTCTCAGCCGACAGTCAATGTAGAACGTGTTGTCGTGTGCCACAGGACACGTGTATAGCTACGAATGCCAGGCCGCCGTCAACGGAGGCATTTCCAGCAGACAGACGACTTTACGAGGGGTATGGTGGTCGGGCTGAGAAGGGCAGGTTGGTCGCTTCGTCAAAGCGCAGCCGATACCCATAGGGATGTGTCCACGGTGCAGCGCCTGTGGCGAAGATCGTTGGCGCAGGGACATGTGGCACGTGCGAGGGGTTCAGGCGCAGCTCGAGTGACGTCAGCTCGCGATGATCGGCGCATCCGCCGCCAAGCGGTGGCAGCCCCGCACGCCACGTCAACCGCCATTCTTCAGCATGTGCAAGACACCCTGGCTGTTCCAATATCGACCAGAACAATTTCCCGTCGATTGGTTGAAGGAGGCCTGCACTCCCGGCGTCCGCTCAGAAGACTACCATTGACTCCACAGCATAGACGTGCACGCCTGGCATGGTGCCGGGCTAGAGCGACTTGGATGAGGGAATGGCGGAACGTCGTGTTCTCCGATGAGTCACGCTTCTGTTCTGTCAGTGATAGTCACCGCAGACGAGTGTGGCGTCGGCGTGGAGAAAGGTCAAATCCGGCAGTAACTGTGGAGCGCCCTACCGCTAGACAACGCGGCATCATGGTTTGGGGCGCTAATGCGTATGATTCCACGTCACCTCTAGTGCGTATTCAAGGCAGGTTAAATGCCCACCGCTACGTGCAGCATGTGCTGCGGCCGGTGGCACTCCCGTACCTTCAGGGGCTGCCCAATGCTCTGTTTCAGCAGGATCATGCCCGCCCACACACTGCTCGCATCTCCCAACAGGCTCTACGAGGTGTACAGATGCTTCCGTGGCCAGCGTACTCTCCGGATCTCTCACCAATCGAACACGTGTGGGATCTCATTGGACGCCGTTTGCAAACTCTGCCCCAGCCTCGTACGGACGACCAACTGTGGCAAATGGTTGACAGAGAATGGAGAACCATCCCTCAGGACACCATCCGCACTCTTATTGACTCTGTACCTCGACGTGTTTCTGCGTGCATCGCCGCTCGCGGTGGTCCTACATCCTACTGAGTCGATGCCGTGCGCATTGTGTAACCTGCATATCGGTTTGAAATAAACATCAATTATTCGTCCGTGCCGTCTCTGTTTTTTCCCCAACTTTCATCCCTTTCGAACCACTCATTCTTGGTGTTGCATTTGCTCTGTCAGTCAGTGTAAATCGATGAACTTGTTTGTTGAGAAGCGAAGATTTAAAAACAATCAGGGTAGACAAAGGTCTCCAACTATAACAAAACACGACACTGCATGCGACTGTCTGGAGAGTGTATGTTTGGGAGATCCGTACCGGCAGTCGAGGCAGCCAGACAGCAATCCAGGCAGCTGAGTCACGCGCGAAACCAAAACCCAAGGAGGTATTCTTCCTGTCACAGACTGAGAACTAAGCGAGATAAGAACTTGGGGTTTGTTTTAAAAATAACTTCCATATCTGAAGACCATTTGCCTCGCTTTGATTCCCCATGCAAGTTCAATAACAAAGAAGTTGGCCAGTGACTGACTTTTTCGTGCCTGCACATAAAAATCTCTGAACATGACTGAAAAGAAACACAAATAGTGCATGTTCTTATCATTTAAATTTTTAAACAAACATATCTACGTCGAGCTGAAATTTTCTCTTACCAGCAGTGAAAAAATTGCAAATATAGTGAATATAAAATAGGAGTTATGACATGATAAGTTCTATGCAATGAAGATTTTGCATTTGAGGTAACATTCCATTATATTAACATTTTCACAGTCAATTATTTTGTAAACCATTTTTTTGTTAACGGCATCAAACGCGTCTTTAAATTTTGTACATAATCCGATATTCACCTATTTTAACCGATAACATTGAGATTTACGGACATTTGGCAAACGCGCTGGATTAGGGGAGGACAGCGCTAAGCGCAAACGTGAGAGAAGGAAAGAGAGACGAATAGTTTGAATGGAAAAAGTAAATGGGGCTTTTACGTTTTTCCTGCCTTTTTTTTTCAATTTTTCTCTTCGTAAAAGCCTTAGTAGGACTTCAGCGAATATTTGAAAAAAAGAATAAGCTGAATTATTCCAGCCGTTCCCGAGTTTTGAGCTTAGCAACACATTTAGCGATTCATTTTTAATTATATAGATAAACCAACCAACCAACCAACCAACCAACCAACCAACCAACCAACCAACCAACCAACCAACCAACCAACCAACCAACCAACTAAAATAAATAAATAAATAAATAAATAAATAAATAAATAAATAAATAAATAAATAAATAAATAAATAAATAAATAAATAAATAAATAAATAAATAATTAATTAAATAAATAAATAAATAAATAAATAAATAAATAAATAAATAAATAAATAAAGGAACGAACAAACGAACTGATAAACGAATAAACCAGAAAGCACGTTGTCAAAGTAACTTCTTTCTCAAGTACATTGCTTGGATTTCTTGACCGTGTACACTGATTCTCATGACAAACAGCTCCTCAGTTATTTCCATGAGGCTAAGTGAACGCCGTCAACGCTGAGTCCATGAGTGCAGTTCTTGGACGAGCCAGGAATCAAACTTAGGGCCTGTGGAAATAGGCCGTCACAACACCCGTATACCACAGGGCTGACCATCTGGTACTCTACACAGACAAGTTTGACTGTTTAGCGGCCGTTCCCTTGTATCATCCATTGGACCGAAGAACATCAATGAGTGAGTGAGGGAGGGAGTTTTATTTTTGAAGTAGACTGTACACCTCACCTGACCGGTCTTAAGCTCCTCATGATGAACTCTTTCCTTTTTTTTGTTTTACTTTCCATATTCTCTTAAATTTTTCGCTTCGCTTCTGATACGAGGTAAGGTGGTGTGTTTTCACTTTAGAACTCAATTAGAACTTCTTAGTGATTCTGTGCTGTCGGAGTACGGAGCAGAAGGGAGATTTAAAACTTACTGTGCCACGATTAATTCGAGAAAATAGGAATTATGGGTTGCTCACCCGCTTCCTTTTCTGCATGAGAAGAAATAAGGATCACTGTGCTTATGGTAATGTATATGAGACTTAATTCTATTTCCGCACGTCCTTCAAAGCAACATTTTATTCGCCAAACAACTTACTTCCGACAATCTGTATGAGTTAGTGCAAAGTTATATTGTAGAATTCACACACCTGTTACAAAATCTCGGGGCTTATGGCTACGATGTTATAAATCCCAAAAATGCCATCCAGATTTTAGACACCAAACTACTACTAACAGCCCGAATAGTCAGCAAAATTGATTAAGTACATGCCTCCTGTGGCATAGGTTGTGTAGGCTATCTAAATCCCAATAGAGTTCGTTAACATTTTCGGGCATGTGAATGCCAATGGCCTATGCCTTCACTCTTCCTTCCTCTCTCCTTAATCTTTGCTCCCTTCTTCTGCAAAGGCCTTACAGCATCACGAAAGAACTCCATCTCATCTGTATGGTAAGGAAGCTCCTTCAGATAGAAGATATTTTGTTGATTTTCAGGGAAAAAAGAAGTAGAAGACTGGGTTACCCCGAGGAAGAGCCCTTACACCATCCCTTTTCAGCATATATATAAAAGACCAGCCTCTAATTGAAAGAAAGAAAACCTTAATCTACGCAGATGACCGTGCTATTACTGCACAGGCTAGCCAGTTTGAGACTGTTGAGCAAAAGTTGCCCCACGCCCTGAAAGAATTCACTACTTGCTACAAGGAAAAATAGTTGGAATCGAATCCTAGTAAGACCCAAGTCACTGCTTACAATCATAAAAATAGGGAGGCTGCTAGATCACTCCAGATCACTTGGGAAGGAATCGTCGTGGAACCATGTGCAATCACAAAGTACAGTAGTTGCGAGTGAGTTTGAATCGCACTCTCACCTTTAAGAAGTACTGCTCCAGCATCAAGTAGAAAGCGTCAGCTCCGAACAAAGTGGTCTGGAAACAGAGAGGCACCAAATGAAGAGAACAGCAAAGTGCACTGTGGATATCTTCACTCGCGTTATGCTATTCTGTTGAAGGGTAAGCGTGCCGGTGGGTATAGATCAAGCCACACAAAAACAGGCCTACGCCTAGCTTCTAGAAAATTTTCCCCAGAACAATGAAATGAAATGTCGTATGGCTTTTTAGTGCCGGGATATCCCAGGACGGGTTCGTCTCGCTAGGTGCAGGACTTTCTATTAGACACCCGTAGGCGACCTGCGCGTCGTGATGAGGATGAAATGATGATGAAGACAACACATACACCCAGCCCCCGTGCCATTGGAATTAACCAATTAAGGTTAAAATACCCGGGACCCTCTGAATCGAAGGCCAGTACGCTGACAGTTCAGCGAACGAGTCGGACCCCCAGAACAATAAAGGTTCGTGAAGGGACAGCACAGCAAGCCCGACTTTGTAAATAGCGAGAGAGACTCAACAGCTCCGGAGAATGGATGCTAATTCCTCCTGGACGGATTATTGACAAGGAAAGGGCTCAAGAGACTGCGCTCAAGTGTTACGAGATGTAAATCTAAACTGTTGAAGTAGACTCAATGGTATGTGAGTATGGGTCACGACCGACAACACTGCCAACTACTTAAATGTAGGCAGTGCCAACAACACCCACTATGGTAAATCTTATGAATGCAACACGTAACTTTCTTAAAGTCACTGTTTCTTGTCGCCAACTATGTAAGATTGTTATTCTCTGGATTCTGAAGAAGAAAGGGAATTGACCTTCAATGGCTGAGTTCAAAATGACGACAACCAGCTTCAATACAAGCTTCCAATCTTCCATGTAATGATTGATGTACACGTTCTAGGATTTCATCAAACATGTCAGCGCAGGCAGTCGTAATACGACGTTTCACATTATCTGGTGTAGCCGGTACGTCTTATGAAGAGTACCTTTTAACTTTCCACGGAGGAAAAAGTCTAAACGGGTGAACGGGCCGGCCAAGGTACAGGTTCCCTTCGTCTAATCCAACGATACGAAAACAATCGGTGAGGACACGCTGGACAGCCAACATGCAGATACCACATGCTGTTCCTAGTCTGCAGTGGAATATTTTTAATGGTACAAAGAGCTTTATTGATCCAAAACATATTAATTCTTTTCATGCTTAACTGGTAACATTTTATATAACTATTTCGAAATTCCGATTTCAAACTCGTGTCAGTCGTGGGGTCTGTAACATGGCGGATCCGATCTTTACTCAGTCTGATGGTACTTGAAGGTGTTCAAATACGTCATCCTCGTGTCGGTAGATTTACTGGAAATGGAAGTGTAACAAATATAAATCGTTGCAGAAAAAACGAGTGATTGGGGAAGAGGGTAAAATTAATGTTCTAGTTGCTGTAGATCCGCACGTTAGTTTACGTGCAATCGCACGAGGAGCTGGCGTGAGTCCGGCCAATGTACTACGCGTTTTGAATAGGGACTCCTGCTACAAAGAAAGTAAAATCAAGTCATGTGTTTGAATCTCCTGCTTCTACTAGATTACAGAGCATACTTTAATTCCATTAAAAGTGATCCTGATTTTGGTGTCTCCCGGTTTAAAAGGCCAAGAGGATTCGTCGTGCCGACTATACGACACGGGCTGAGCAGCGGTTGCACCATAGCTTTTGGTTTGGTTTAGGTTGGTTTGATTGTCTATGGAGGAGATATTTTATGTCACACAAAGTCGTGAAACAGGTGTTGTTTTATTTTGTACTTCCAGTTCGGTTTGCATCCTGGTCTGATACAAGAGTTATATGATGTGATGACCACAAATTTCACATTGAACCTTGTAAAAGCTAAGTACGTTCTCCTGTACTCACCAAAATGTGCTGAATCTTGACCTCTATTGCCAAATTTTGAACAATAATTTTTCAAAAAATCGATTGTACAAGGATCTCGCAAGTACGACTCTTGATTCGATCCGTTATTTAGAAGGCAGGTATATCAGTTCATTGTGGAGACCGAGCAGTTGGGCTACGTCCACCTTGCTCTATCCGTTTTTTTCCGAATGTTTAATCGAGATTACCGTGGATGCAAGTGAAAAGTGTAGTAGCGGGTGGTATCACATATTTTGACAGATGTTCAATGACGTATCTTCTATGATTTCTTGCTGAAAGGTCAAGTGTACATAACCCCACTAGACAAGTTTAAAGATACTCAATCTAATCAAAAGGGTGCCAATGATATCTATCTACAATCTGATGCCGAATAGACCCTAGAATGAAATGCTCTGTGAGTGATACAATCTCACCCCAAACACCGAGCAATTTTGGGTGCCAAATTCTCGCACTCCAATTCTGGATTTGTGACAGCACACTAACTCATTTAGGTTTTTAACTCTGACATGTCAGGACAGGGCTAGGACTGGGACGAAAAGAACCGTAACATTAATTAAAGTACAGTCCCAGCATTCGCTGGTGTGAAAATGGGAAACTTAAGGAAACCATTTTTCGGCATATCGATCAAGAGGTTCGAACCCACCATCTACTGAATGCAAACTTAGAGATACAGGGCCTATACCGCACAACCAACTTGCTTGGTGCCCTAGAATGCATCACAATGATTGGTATAACGGTTTCCCTTAGTCTAAATATAAATATATATTTTGACATTTGAAAGCCCCTTCTCTCGCAAATTTAACTTCATTAACACATGCCGCGGAAACCATGTATGGAAGACGACACATCGGCAGGACCCATGGCGTTGTTTATTATGTAGAAAATGCAAACAGTACTGTGAGTTTCACATATACCATTTGCAATTGTGAATAGAGTCGTCGACAGGGTCTGTTAAAATTGATGAAGTTCGTCGTTCAAACGACCTGGAGCTTCCTTGTGGTTCCAGACTAGACCCTGTTGATCGTGAGGATACCTGTTACGTGTCGGGTGATCTGTGTCTTTTGGAACTTACTACAAGAGAACTACAGTCAGAAGCAGCATATATTTGACATGTAGAGAGAATATTTTAATTTTATTAGCACTTGTTTTTATTGGGTTTAGTTGTAGCAAGTTAGGCTACGTTTATGGACATGGATGCTTTCCTAAGTCAGACCATACGAGACCTAGGTGTTTGTACTTGTAATTTGGAAGCACCATGTCATGTTATATGTAATATAATGTTCATTCAGAGCTTGGCTTGCGAATTTTATTTACAACTCATAACACAAATCCTACCTTCAGCCACAGTTCTGATACTAGTTCGAATAAACACAAACTCAAATTATTATTAACTAGTTCTGAAATGAAATGCCTTCATTACCTATACACATGTGAAAGTTTAGGATGGTCACAGGGAATACTTCTATATATTATGATCTCCTGGAGCTCATACTTGTCAGTCACTACTGATTTGCGTTTAGGGCAGTCGCCCATGTGGCATAATCCCTGTCTGTTGTTTTCTTAGCCTTTTCTTAAATGATTGCAAAGAAATTGGAAATGTATTGAACATCTCCCTTGGTAAGTTATTCCAATCCCTAACTCCCCTTCCTATAACCGAATATTTGCCCCAATTTGTCCTCTTGAATTCCAACTTTATCTTCATATTGTGATCTTTCCTACTTTTAAAGACACCACTCAAACTTATTCGTCAACTGATGGCATTCAATGCCATCTCTCCACTGACACCTTTGAACATACCCCTTAGTCGAGCATCTCGTCTCCTTTCTCCCAAGTCTTCCCAGCCCAAACTTCGCAACATTTTTGTAACGCTACTCTTTTGTCAGTATTCACCCAAAACAAATCGAGCTGCTTTTCTGTAGATTTTTTCCAATTCTTGAATCAAGTAAACCTGGTGAGGGTCCCGTGAGCTGGAAACATACTCTAGTTGGGGTCTTACCTAAGACTTATATGCACTCTCCTTTACATCCTTACTACAACCCCTAAATACCCCCATAACCATGTGCAGAGATCTGTAACCCTTTATTTAAAATCATATTTATGTGATAACGCCAATGAAAATCTACAATGATCCCCAAAAGTAATGTTCACCCAATCAACGCAGTAATTAAAACTGAGAAGATTTTTCAGACTTGTGAAACTCACAACCTGACATTTAACCCCGTTTATCATTGCCTACTCTCCATCTCACAACATTATCGAGGTCATTTTGCAGTTTCTCACAATCGTGTAACTTATTTATAACTCTGTACAGAATAACATCATCTGCAAAAATCATTATATCTGATTCAACTTCTTTACACATATCATTGATATATATAAGAAAACATAAAGGTCCAATAATACTGCCTTGAGGAAATCCCCTCTTAATTATTACAGGGACAGATGAAGCTTCGCCTACTCTAATTCTCTGAGTTCTATTTTTTTTCTTTTTTGCTAGGGGCTTTACGTCGCACCGACACAGATAGGTCTTATGGTGACGATGGGATAGGAAAGGCCTAGGAGTTGGAAGGAAGCTGCCGTGGCCTTAATTAAGGTACAGCCCCAGCATTTGCCTGGTGTGAAAATGGGAAACCACGGAAAACCATCTTCAGGGCTGCCGATAGTGGAATTCGAACCTACTATCTCCCGGATGTAAGCTCACAGCCGCGTGCCTCTACGCGCACGGCCAACTCGCCCGGTGACTTCTATTTTCTAGAAACATAGCCACCCATTCAGTCACTCTTTTGTCAAGTCAAATTGCACTCATTTTTACCAGTAGTCTCCCATGATCCACCCTATGAAATGCATCAGACAGGTCAATCGTGATACCGTCCAATTGACCTCCTGATTCCAGGATATCTGCTATATCTTGCTGGAATCCTACAAGTAGAGCTTCAGTGGAATAACCTTTATTAAACCCAAACTGCCTTCTATCAAACCAGTTATTAATTCCGCAAACATGCATTGTATGTAAGCTTTGGGAAGGCATTCTTTCTGATTATATTAGACATGTTTGTGAAATTAATAACTGGTTCGATAGAAGGCAATTCGGTTTTAGGAAAGGTTATTCCACTGAAGCTCACCTTGTAGGATTCCAGCAAGATATAGTAGATATCTTGGATTCTGGAGGTCAAATGGACTGTATCGCGATTGACATGTCTAAAGCATTTGATAGGGTGGATCATGGGAGACTACTGGCAAAAATGAGTGCAATTGGACTAGACAAAAGAGTGACTGAATGGGTTGCTATATTTCTAGAAAATAGATCTCAGAGAGTTAGAGTAGGTGAAGCTTTGTCTGACCCTGTAATAGTTGAGAGGGGAGTTCCTCAGGGCAGTGTTATCGGACCTTTATGTTTTCTTATATATATAAATGATATGAGTAAAGGAGTGGAATCGGAGGTAAGGCTTCTTGCGGATGATGTTATTCTCTATAGAGTGATAAATAAGTTACAAGATTGTGAGCAACTGCAACGTGACCTCGAAAATGTTGTGAGATGGACAGCAGGCAATGGTATGTTGATAAACGGGGCTAAAAGTCAGGTTGTGAGTTTCACAAATAGGAAAAGTCCTCTCAGTTTTAATTACTGCGTTGATGGTGTGAAAGTTCCTTTTGGGGATCATTGTAAGTATCTAGGTGTTAATATAAGGAAAGATCTTCACTGGGGTAATCACATAAATGGGATTGTAAATAAAGGGTACCGATCTCTACACATGGTTATGAGGGTGTTTCGGGGTTGTAGTAAGGATGTAAAGGAGAGTGCATATAAGTCTCTGGTAAGACCCCAACTAGAGTATGGTTCCAGTGTATGGGACCCTCACCAGGATTACCTGATTCAAGAACTGGAAAAAATCCAAAGAAAAGCAGCTCGATTTGTTCTGGGTGATTTCCGACAAAAGAGTAGCGTTACAAAAATGTTGCAATGTTTGGGTTGGGAAGAATTGAGAGAAAGAAGAAGAGCTGCTCGACTAAGTGGTATGTTCCGAACTGTCAGCGGAGAGATGGCGTGGAATGACATTAGTAGACGAATAAGTTTGAATGGCGTTTATAAAAGTAGGAAAGATCACGATATGAAGATAAAGTTGGAATTCAAGAGGACAAACTGGGGCAAATATTCATTTATAGGAAGGGGAGTTAGGGATTCGAATAACTTACCAAGGGAGATGTTCAATAAATTTCCAATTTCTTTGAAATCATTTCGGAAAAGGCTAGGAAAGCAACAGATAGGGAATCTGCCACCTGGGCGACTGCCCTAAATGCAGATCAGTATTGATTGATCTATATATATAAAAGAAGAGTTTTGTCTGTACATTGCTCAGAATTTGAAAAGAATGGTATTTCTGTATCGGTCATGTCCACAGTAACAAGAAAATGCATTTTTTACTTTTCCGTAATTTCTGTCTGTCTGTCTGTATGTCTGTCAGTCTGTATGTATGTATGTACACGCATCACGAGAAAATGGCTGAAGAGAATTTAATGAACATTGGAATGTAAAGTCGGGTGATAAACCGCTACAATCTAGGCTATAAATTATTTTAATCACGCTGAGTGAAATGGTAGTTTAGGGGAAGGCCTGAAATTTAATATTTATGTTATTAGTGGTCGTGTCTTAATGAAAATCGCTAGACAAAGATGGGAAATAATTCGCTACAATATAGGCTATACACGCTGAGAAAAATGGTAGTTTAGGGGAAGGCCTAAAATTTAATTGTCGAATATTTATTTTAGTAGTGGTCGTATCTTCACGAAAATTGGTATGCAAAGTCGGGGAATAGATCGCTATAATCTAGGATATCAACAATGTTATTCGCACTGAGTGAAATGGTAGTTAAGAGGAAGGCCTGAAATGTAATCTATATATAAAATAAGTGTTTTGCCTGTGCGTAGCTCAGAATTTGAAATGAATGATATTTCTGTATCTGTCATGTCTACAGTAACAAGGAAATGCATTTTTTACTTTTCCGTAATTTCTGTCTGTCTGTCTGTATGTATGTATGTATGTATGTATGTATGTATGTATGTATGTATGTATGTATGTATGTATGTATGTATGTATGTATGTATGTATGTATGTATGTATGTATGTATGTATGTATGTATGTATGTATGTATGTATTTATGTATGTATGTATGTACACGCATCAATAGAAAACGGCTGAAGAGAATTTAATGAAAGTCGGTATGTAATGTCGGGTGATGAACCACTACAATCTAGGCTACAAATTATTTTATTCACGTTGAGTGAAATGGTAGTTTAGGGGAAGGCCTGAAATGTAATTCTCAAATAAGTTATTTATGTTATTAGTGGTCGTATCGATAAATACTACATAACTAACATAACTTTAGTTATGTCGTAAGTTAGTAGTAGTTATGTAAGAAGTTATTAAATTTCCGATCACTTATGTCTTATACATTGTTACCGTACCGCATATAATCAGAGATATTCATGAATTTGGATTTTTGTTACTAAGTCCATATCAGCGCCGAGTCACGAGAAAATGGGTGAACAGAATTTAGTGAAAATCGGTATGTAAAGTCTGAGAATAAGGAACTACAGTCTACGATATAAATAAATTTCTAAGACACCGTAATATCACAGAGTCGAAAGAAAACTAATGTGAAGGCGTGCAATATAGAAAGCTCATAAACTTTATCAACAATAACATTACATTGACCATTGTTTGTTGTGATGTGCTTTTTGTCTTCTGTTTCCTCTAATCCCCGATAGATAGGATTACTGCAGCGTACCGGTTTTTTTTTTAAATTTGCTTGAGTCGCACCGACACATATAGGTCTTATGGCGACGATGGGATAGGAAATGAATAGTGGTGTGAAGGAAGCGGCCTTGGCTTTAAGGTACAGCCTGGTGTGACTGGAATGAAAATGGGAAACCACGGAATACCATCTTCAGGGTTGCCGGCAGTGGAGTTCGAATCCACTATCTCCCGGATGCAAGCTCACAGCTGCGCGCCCCTAACCACACGGGCAACTCGCCTGGTCGTACCGACTGTAACAGCCTGCTTGTATATTGGCGGGAAGTAGCTGGGGAGTAAGATAACTTTCTTCTTGAGCATGCCATTCCTCTGGTTCATACATTTTCTGATATTACTGGTACGTAACACACTGGTTCATCATAGTATTCGAGCTATTCAATCCCTACTCTGAGGCACTGATTGGAATGAGTAGTGTGCATATTTAACGGAATAATGACAGAGGAGTGTTCACGGCAGTCAGCGACCTGGTTATTCCAGCTCTGGAACTGACTCTTAGATCGGCACCGTAGTACTGTTCGTTGAAAGTGAGAAAGTGTGCGGTTTTTCATTTGATCGAGTATTTTATATGATAACATTGCTTTCAATCGCTACATTGCTACTGACTTTTTTGTAATTATCTATGTTGAATTCAGTTAGGAAAACCACCAAGTCAGTCTTTCTGAGAATCCCGTAGCGAAGCACGGCTACATCAGCTAGTGTCTAATATAATCCGAAAGGATGCTTTGTCAAAGCTTACATGCAATGCATGTCAAACTGACTGGCCTGTCTCTCACCCTTTCCTTGAAAGCAATAAGAACAAAACACCGCACGTATTTCTGAGAGTAATGCATCGGAGACTGATATTGCATCCCTTCAACAACCTCGCGCAGCGTGCTGCTGAATATCAGATAGATGCGGGATCGGGGGGGATAGGTGTTCCAGCCATCGCTCCGTCAGATCGCCACTGCTAAAGAAAAACTGTGTGTTACTCATCGTATATACTTCCTCACCTCATACTTCTGAATTAATTATATACTACTATATCCACTGATCAGGTGTTCATTATTGACAGTAACAGAGGCCAGGGCAGTAGCTTGTGAATCAGCCTTGACAACGCAGCAGGCTACTCCGTTGGCAACTGGCTGCAGCTCACAACGCTTAAGGCTTGATGTTCACTTAACCAACTATCGAAAAGTAGTAACCTAAGTCTAGTGGTAGCCCACGTCTTGATCCCAGCGTCCTCCACTGCCTAAATAAAGAATAAAAGGAACAAATATATCAGGTATGTCAATGGTATCTGGTATCAGCTCGAAGGAAGTGACACGGTTGGATCAAATTTGATACGTTTTTACTCATAGACGGTAATATGTCATGACTTGACATATTAGTTTCACTGGTTTTCTAAGCAAATAAGTGAACCCAGAAAGTGATCGTTGAAGAGGTAATAACGGTGATTATTGTTACAAGGAATTGTTCAATCAAATAACCATGTCCTGGCAATGTGATTGATGGAATTTGAGTTCGAATCTTCACCACTTCAGCTGTATATGTTAGTATGAATAGTTTATTTCGTGAGGAATAATAATTTACAAATCGTCAAAACAAGTTTATATCCTTTTTGGTTATTTATGCCACCATTCCATATGCTGCTGTCTCATTTTCAGTGGCTGACTTGACAACAACATGCTGAGAACGATATAGCCCCAAACTGAAGTAACGATCAACGGCATCTGTTCCCTTGCAAGCATATCTTTCGTTGTTAGCGCTGCCTGAACTTTGTTTAGTTCTTTCTCCCTCCACTTCTGTTAGAGAGTTAAAAAGTTTGACTGTTTCTGTTGTCTCAAATTCGCCTGCAGAGACGAGCTATAAAATAAAGCTGATGGAACACAAGGCAGGATTTTATGGTCTTGTTGGTGTTTTGATGATTGTACGATTAACGTTTATTAACTCCTAGTCTGATGATACACAAAGTCTCCAAACGATTACCAGCCATGATTTCTTTTCTTTTGCTAGTGGCTTTACGTCGCACCGACACAGATAAGTCTTATGGCGACCGACGATGGGATAGGAAAGGGTCTGGTGTGGAAATGGGAAACAACAGAAGACCTATCCTCAGGGCTGCCGACAGTGGGATTCGAAACCACTATCTCCCGGATGCAAGCTCACAGCCTCGCGTCCCTAACCGCACGGCCAACTCGCCCGGTGCCATGATTCTAAACCATAGTTTGCTATAGACAAGGGTATTTAGATTTTTTACAGTAAATTTTTTTGTTGTTCTCACCTTCGCTCATAAAACGTGACTGACTCCTTGATACCTTCTTCATGGAATCACTGGAAACGTTTGCATCCAAATCGTAAAATTGATTAAAAGGATTATTCATGTGTTTTGTTGATTTTATGGTTAGAGACAGTGATGTGGAGTTAAAGTAGCTTCACAGCCTCATATCAGGAAGCCCAGGTTTTGCTTCATAGCGAATCTAAGGATATCAACCCTGCTCTAAGTGTGGAATGTTGTTCATGTATCCTCTTGAGGTAACAGAGTCAAAAAGTTGATTGAATAAATTATCACACTGATCAGTTGACACCAGAATATGTGAAAGTCATCTGACTGACCAGCCTTAGAAGTTCCCATGGGCTGCACGAGTCAAGGGTTCATTAATCCGTGGAAATCTTTAGACTCATTAGTTCAGGTGGGATTTCTTTGTTTGTTTCATCCGTCTGGTAGCCTTCCAGGCTGTCGACGCCCTAGAATAAATAGAAGAAACATTTCATAGTCTTAGAGGGTAACATGACTACACCAGTCTGCCCGTCAAGTCTTCACCACGACAGTTGGTTGGATCTTCAAATGCCGGCCTGAGTGGCTCAGGCGGTTGAGGCGCTGGCCTTCTGACTCCAACTTGGCAGGATCGACCCTGGATCAATCCGGTGGTATTTGAAGGTGCTCAAATACGCCAACCTCGTTTTGGTAGATTTATTTGCGCGTAAAATAACTCCTGCGGGACAAAATTACGACACCCCTGCGTCTCCGAAAACCGTCAAAGAAATTAGTGGAACGTATAAACAATAACATTGTTATCGATCCTCAGATAGTACCACCGAAGGTTATTAGGTTATAAGAAAACTGCAGCAAAATCCGATGATGGCCGCGTAAGGTGTGAAGAATGTCGCCATTGATTTTTACACGGGGCCGGAAAGTGCTATTTACAGCACGACTGTCCCTGTGAGTTCAACATTTCACAACATCCAGACGCACTAGTTGTCCTCCGAATGTCATTACTCAGCCCCACCCATACATCAGCTGCTCTCATACTGTCAGTCGTAAATGAGACTGACACTTCGGTGGGAACTACATTTTTCTCAGGCCTATACCAAAAGACAGACGCAAGAATACTGTAAACTCTAAGAAATAGCAACAGGCAGATTGCAACTGTATTGCACAGTGATTTTTGCCGACATCCTTAGTCTTAAAGCCAACGAGACTTGCTTTCCACCTTCCTTTGTATTAAATTAAAACTTCGTCAACACGATCTCGCCTAAGGGCCGGTTTCATCAAACTCCGCTAAGGATTTGACGTCCTGTTAAACTGCTTTAACGGGATAGGTAACAGAATGGCTGTTTCATCAACCTTCGTTAACGTAAACGTACCGTTAAATTCTCTGTTAATTTAACGCAGCACTCTCGTCCCGTTGAGCTGCATAAAGTCATGTTAAAATAAAAATGGCTGGAAGAGATTTTGTTTGGTGCTCAGGTGCACTATAGATTACTTTCACAATGCTGAGAGACACGAAGTTTCACGGAGAAGAAATGACTTACTTGAACTAATAGAAATGCAGAGGAGGCGGTACAATATTTTCTCTTGTTACTCAGGTTTTCCCTGTCACATTTAATTCCAGCAAAATTCTCGGATATCATTTATTTTGTCAGTCATTAATCACTGCCCCAGAGGAGTGCGACGGGCTTCGGAAGCCGGACCAATTCATGTCCTCTCTGCTAGATGGGCATTAATTCATTCCCTTCCTGACCCGGTCGAATGACAGGAAAAAGCCTGTGAATTTTTCAGTGCAAGAAATGCGTTTAGTTGAAAGTAAACCCTTGTCGAATCATAATTTATTTGGATGTTAAGCTACAAGCAAGTGGATTAACACTGACGTCTCTTGCTCAAAAATACTTCGATAACCGAGAATGTCACCGCGTTAACAACCTGGTTGTATTCTTACCCTACAAACTCGTTTCAATAACGTGCATATTAAATGTAAAGAAAGGACATTATTGAATGAATCATTGTTATTTTTTGAGGTAGCTGTACTGATCACGAGGACGATGAAATTCCACCTAGCCGCAAAGAAATTTTAACCGCCTTGTATATTTTTGAACGTTTCACTGAAACATTAGAAGACACCGCTGAATTTACTGAAGCTGTGAATACAGTTGGCCGAGAAGTGACAAGGTAATTTCGTTCCCTTCAGCGACAGTGAAACATGCATGACATTTCTTCCAAGAAGGTCTTAAGTACCCTAACAGTTATTTATGTCGTGTTATATACTACACAGTGCACCAGTACGCTATAATACTGCACTGTATATTGGTTTAATTGTAACTCTTAAATTTGGGTACTCGTTTAACACGACATTTTTCACGAACTCTTGATTTTCTGGACCGTGGGATTTCGTCTGAACAAGGTTTTACTGTATTTATCTACTTGCTGAACTACTTTTTAGTTGATTCTCCTCTATTGTTCTGTGAAATATTAATAATGAATGGCTCATTGATTAAACCAGTGACCTCTGATGCTTTTCTGGATCGTATTCCAGAATTAAGTATTCCCAAACCGAGATCGATAGCTGCAGTCGCTTAAGTGCAGCTAAGTATCCAGTATTCGGGAGACAGTGGGTTCAACCCCACTATTGGCAGCCCTGAAAATGGTTTTTCGTTCCTTTCCTATTTTTACACCAGGCTGTACCTTAATTAATAATAATGTGTTTGGCTTTACGTCCCACAAACTACTTCTTCGGTTTTCGGGGACGCCAAGGTGCCAGAATTTAGTCCCGCAGGAGTTCTTTTACTTGCCAGTAAATCTACCGACACGAGGCTGACGCCAATTTGGGGTCAGAAGGTCAGCGCCTCAACCGTCTCAGCCACTCAGCCCGGATGTACCTTAATTAAGGCCACGGCCGCTCTCTTCCAACTCCTAGCCCTTTCCTGTCCCATCGTCGCCATAGGACCTCTCTGAGTCCCAAATCTAATGTCGTTTTGCCCGTTAGTCCAGGTATGCTCGCCCACTGTTTCTTATCTGCTCTCCGTGCATTTGCTGGCGAGAGCTAGTCTTTAAAGTGCACCATGTCTGCTGGTATGGGCTAGAACAAATTTGTTACGTTCATTGACATGTCTCGGTCTTATCCTTGGCTTTGACAATGTGAAAGTGATTAAGGTATGAACGATGCTAGTAATGCCATTCCTTATGCAGCCAGTCCCTGTTATGAAAGGTGTGAAAATGTCGCTCATACGGTCTCTTGGTGCGTACATTGCAGTGGGCTTGGCAGACTGATATGCAACAGCAACTTCTGGCTTGGTGAGGAAAGCAACGGAAAACTGCCTCAGTCCTCATTTCATTAGTATGCCTCTTCAGTGGCTGATATGTCATTTATGACAGCTGATGGTGTAGCTGTTGAGGATCAAATCACCCCCAGGCTGAATGGTCAACAACATACATGCTCTCCGCTGGTAAGTCAGCACCCCTCCTTTTTGCTGCTTTGTACGCTAATGAACAAGCGAAAAACTAATTTTATTTATATATTTATTTAATACGGTTACCCTGCAGGTTTGGTTTTCCCCGGACTCAGCGAGGGATCCCACCTCTACCACCTCAAGGGCAGTGTCCTGCAGCATGAGAAATTTGGTCGGGGATACAACTGGAAAGGAGGATGATTACCTCGCCCAGGCGGCTTCACCTGTTATGCTGAACAGGGGCTTCGGTTGAGGGGATTGTGAAGGTTGTAAGGAATAGACAAGGGAGAGGGAACGAAATGGCTGTGGCCTTAAGTTAGGTACCATCCCGGCATTTTCATGGAGAAGAAGTGGGAAAGCTGAGGTGGAAATCGAATCCCTTTCTTCTCATTTGACATCCCGAGGCTGAGTGGACACCGTTTCTGTCCTCGTACCGGTACCACTTTTCTATTTCGTGGCAGAGCCGAGAATCCAACCCGAGGGTGGCAGCTACAATTAATACAAGTGTTAAATGACTCAGTCTCAGAATTAATCAAAACGGTAACTTGAACATAAACATTTTTACACGAGGTGGAGGATGTAAAGGCAAGGATGTCGACAATTTGTCTTTTGACAGATAAACTAAATTCTCTGGAGAAATATCAAAAATTACAGTTCATTATCATCATTGATAAGTTGACTAGTTGTTCAGAAATTATGCGCCACGGAGCTGCCGAATAAAATGACGGTTACCGTGATATTCTGTCATACTTTACCTGCATAGTTTTATCAAGAAAGTGAAGATCAATAACCAGTGTCAAGTGAGGACCTTCCATTTTCAGATACCCCCAAAATAATGATGTTGAGATGATTCCACACTATTTTCAATGCAGTCAAAATAATAAGAATAATATATTTTTCTTTCTTAATCAGTTTACCGTCCAGGGTTGTCATTTCCCTCCGACTAAGCGATGGATCCCACCTCTACCACCTCAAGCGCAGTGTCCTGAAGGGTGAGACTTTGGGTCGGGGGTGATGGAACTGTAGAGGTGGACTAGTACCTCGCCCAGCCTGCCACACGTGCTATACTGAGCAGTTGCTTTGTGGAGGGATGGAAAGCTAGGAAGGGACAGACAAGGAAAAGGAAGAGGGAAGAAAGAGGCCGTGGCCTTAAGTTAGCTACCATCCAAGCATTTGTCTGAAGGAGAAGTGGAAAACCACGGAAAAGCACTTTGAGGATGGCTGAGGTGGGAATTGTAACCCCCTCTACGCAGTTGACCTCCCGAGGCTGAGTGGACCCCGTTCTAGACATTGTACCGCTTTTCAATTTTTCGTGGCAGAGCCGGGAATCGAATCCGGTCCTCCGCGGTTGCCACCTAACCATACTAACCACTACACCACAGAGGTGGACTAAGAATAACCTATTTTGAGCAAAAGTTCTCAAAACTCCTGTACGAAGATGAAAGCAACCTTCTAATTGGAATGTTTTAAATTATATATGTTTTCTAAAATTTAGCCCATTTTCCTATGTGTTAAAAGTACATATCGTGAGTGTTTATGAATCTTATCAGCTTATGCAATTTTCTATAATTTACTGCTCATTTTGCCTTTTCCAACTTAACATTTATGAAACAAATGTCATGTTTCTATAGTTACAAATCACGTTCAGGAAGTAACTAGGATAAGAGTACTTCTCAAGTGGTGTCTTCTATACCAACCGAGCGATTTACCTTGCGGTTACTGTTGCGTAGCTTTGAGCTTGCATTCGGGAGATAGTGGTTTCGGAACCCACTGTCAGCAGCCCCGAAGATATTTTGCCGTGGTTTCCCATTTTCACACCGAATAAATGCTGGGGCTCAGTGCCACGGCAGCTTCCTTCCCACTCTTACCCCTTCAGCAGACCTACTTGTTTCCGTGCGACGTACAGCAAAATTGAAAAATTTCCTTTCACAACCTGATCTATTACACGGTCCTTAAGGTTGATGAGTCATGAATTGTTTTCATACTCATAATTTAGTATGTGAAGGTGACCCTTCGAATATGAATGTCCCAAACCGATTGCCCAATATACCTAGGCATTCTCGAGAAAATCGACTTTAAAAGATTCCAAGTGTCTTATATCAACAAAACGCTATCAGGGTGCAAACGCCTGTATGGCTTTGGCTGTAGCTCCCGAGTTTAGTAATCGCTAGTTCAAAGTCCGTCGAGTGCAGAGTTGTCTTTCCTTTTTTCATTCTATGCGCATATCGGCAGAATATCTGTAAATTCTCAAAAGATGATTACGAAAGAGAAAAAGACGTGGGGTAGAAAATTAAATATTTTTGCATATTTCCAGATGAAAGCAAAAAATTAAACGCTGAAATTATGTCATAAACACTTAATTCACGTCAAATTTTTATGATCCGTATTGAATCGAGATTCACAAAGTAATGAAACAAGATATTAGGATCCACCTATTCGATACTAAATTATGTGAGAGATTATTCAGTCTTCACATATTCATTTATTTATTCTCATGGTACCGGTTTCGGCAGTGATTGCCATCATCAGCCTAGGGAATTTTAACAAAGACATACGAAATTACATTAATATATGACTTTTATAGTTAATATATACTAATAACTTAAAATGGATATCCATGTAAAAGCTGAAAAATGTTATTTACAAGTGTTACATGATAGTCATTGAGCATTTACATTATCAGGTTTACACCTTAACAATCATTTAATTAAAAAGAAATTGACAGAATAAAATTTGAGTAATTGATTTAAAATATACACTTTGTGATAAAATATAACTTATTTGCAGTTTGTTATCAATAACTAGTAGTATGTACAAATGATATTGTTTGTGTTCATTAAACAGCTTGAATCAATTGTGAGTTCGTAGGTATTGTAGCCAAATTTAGGCTAATATGAAGGCAACCAAGGTTCTTGATAGATGGTCGTTACTCAAGGAAATATAATCTGCGTAATTGTATAAAGCACTCGGCTCGAAGTTGATAAACTTAAATCCAGAGTGAATGATTTAAAATATTCTTATACCCTTTATAAATAAAATATGAATTATTATGTCTATCAGTCACTGGTAATATAGTGTATACAAATTACAGGGAACTCCTTATATTATAAAATAATTTAGTTAATTAAAACAGGTTTGATTCAATTATATGTCCGTAAGTATTGTAGCCACATTTTAGTGTTTAATAGGCTGATATGAAAGCAACCGAGGTTCTTGATAGAAGGTAGTTCCTCAAAGAAATGTAAGCTGCATAATTGTATAAAGCAATGGGCTCAAACTTCGTGGTAAAATGTATAGTCGTAACAGCGGAATGGATCTTATACAACAGATTTGTCATTACAGGTGTTGATCTGGAATGTTCTCAATCCGGGACGGACCTACAAGAAAAATTATAATTCGCGAATTAGCGTTATGAATGAAGAAACGGGGGAACCTTGGTTGCTTTCATATTAGCCTATTAATACTAAATTTGGCTACAATACCTACGAACTCACAATTAATTCAAGCTGTTTAATGAATACAAACAATCTCATTTGTACATACTAATAGTGATTGATAACAAACTGAAAATGAGTTATATTTTATCACAAAGTGTATATTTTAAATCAATCACTCGAATTTTAGTCTGTCAATTTCTTTTTAATTAAATGATTGCTAAGGTGTGCCGGCCCCGTGGTGTATGGGTAGCGTGCATGCCTCTTACCCGGAGGCCCCGGGTTAATTCCCGGCCAGGTCAGGGATTTTTACCTGTATTTGAGGGCTGGTTCGAGGTCCACACAGCCTACGTGATTAGAATTGAGGAGCTATCTGACGGTGAGATAGTGGCCCGGTCTAGAAAGCCAAGAGTAACGGCCGAGAGGATTCGTCGTGCTGACCATACGACACCTCGTAATCTGTAGGCCTTCGGGCTGAGCAGCGGTCGCTTGGAAGGCCGAGGTCCTTCAAGGGCTGTAGTGCCATGGGGTTTGGTTTGGTTTGATTGTAAAGGTGTAAACCTGATAATGTAAATTCTCAATTACTATAATGTAGCACTTGTAAATAACATTTTTTAGCTTTTACATGGATATCCATTTCAAGTCATTAGTATATATTAACTATAAAAGTCATATATTAATGTAATTTCGTATGTATTTGTTGAAATTCCCTAGGCTGGTGATGTTGCAATCACTTTGTCGAAACCGGTACCATGCGAATAAATAAATGAATATGTTATAATAATTTATTATTCAATAGGTAGATCCTAATATCTTGTTCCATTACTTTGTGAATAAACAACTATTTCAGGCAAGTAAGGGAACATGTCTGATGTGTCATATCAGAGCAAAACTTAACACTAACATGTCGTAACACAAATGTTGTGAAATTATATTTTTCCATAATGGCTAACTGAATTGTGTTAATCTTAATTGTGGGCTGAAAATTCGGAAATGTTGATGTAACTTTTTGAACCCCTTTTCTTTACAATAAAAAGGTATAAAAGAAAGACTTGTCCCAGCAATCCTTCTGTTACCAGACTCGACCACTATCTACTCAGCCACGCGATCGCTTCTTACTCTCTCCACGTTTAACCGATAAAAGACACATGGAGTTCGACAAAGTTATTTTTTTTCGAGAATGACCGGATATCTGGCCCAATGGCTTTGAGATATTCATATTCTATGGGTCACCTTCGTCTACTTCTAGCTGAAGGTCCCCTTGTGAGAAGAATTTACCCGTGATTACTTGGTGATTTGAACACGCAGCAGAGGAGAATACTGCAAACCTTTGATTTCGGCAATATTGTCGGCAGGTAAATCGGGTTTCCTCTAGTTTGAGAAGTACTAGTCTCAACAGAAATCAACCTATTAAACTTCAGAGTTTGCAACGTTCGTTAACTTGCTCAGGCAGTATTTCTTATTATAATCGAATCAACTTAAAGTAATATTTTCATAATTTACACTCTTGTTTTACTACAACATTTACAAACGAAAGTATCATTTCATTCCTCATGTACATTTTTATCTTGTTTTCTGACACACTGACCTCCTTTCTCTATGTTTCTGTTCAAATCAACTTCAGAATATTATAGAAATCTAGAGAAGTTATCAACATCTTTTCTTTTAAATTACAGCAGATAGGGAATGATGTATATTTATTATTTACAATTTCCAAAATTAGAAAATTCGCCCAATTTTTATTATACATTTTCTATAATGCCCTTATAAGGTTACACAGGTACAAATCGACTTCTTAGCATCAAAAGAATACATTCGATGTGGAGAAGGGGGCGTTTTGTAGGAGAAAGTAAAGATTGATCAGACGACCCTCGTGCACGTAAGAACCAAAGTGGTGGGTAAGCATACAGAAGGTCGTTCGGGATCTCTGGGGACGATGTTTGACGGGTAAATAGCTTATGAAAAGCCAAATCCCTACCAATGATAATGCTCAGTTGAAAAGCCAACATTTTTAGCTGTAGCCCGACAACGTAATTTCCGTTGCAGTAGACTTTATCACAGAGCTAGCATGTCTATCTTATCCCACTCCTCCTGACAGGCTTTCCAGTGTCCATTGATAGTGCGTAGACGTCTATTTCTTAAGGCCATTTTTAGGAGTCCAAATGCATAGAAGTCCATGGGTGACCCATCGGGTGCCTTCAACGGAATGTTATTAAAAGGAATGGCATGGATTCCAATTTCCATCTCCATTCTCTCTAAGAAAAGATGAGTCGAACAAGAGGTGTGGCTGGAAGCTTTATCTTGATGTACCCATACCTGATATTTCGCCCTCCTATACAGTGCTGGGATATCTGTGGTGTAAATGGGTGTTAAAAATTCTTGCTGATAGTATGTAGAGTTCACATTCACATTATTAGCTACATGGCGAATGGTTAACTTGCCACTGTAGCAGTATCCAGCGATGATCATGAAACCCCTCGGAAAATTTTCCTGGCATTCTTTAAACAATGTTTGATTTCTTTTGTCTCTAATACGGTAGTAAATCGAGCGGGGTTTGTTACAGTCACTAAGGTACACATATGCTTCGTCTAGTAAAGTCACCACATTTTTCCATCTGTCGCCTGCCAGATAGCCCGCATACATCTTTATTGCGATAGTGAGACGTTTAAGAAATGTGACGAGGCAACAGCTGGTGAATTCGGAGCTTATGCCGCTTTTCTAATTGCAGGCCCTTGTTGATTATGGTGTTAACTGTTGATTTTTGACATTCCGAACGTACGTATGATAGTCTTTTGAGGGGCAGGTTTACCACCTGAGACAAGGCCCTTCACTTTCCTCAGCACATCTGGTGTACGGCTAGTGGCTGGTCGTGGATTTGCCTTTACTTTCTCCTCTGAAATCGAGTCCAGTCGGCCTTTGCCTTTTCTGTTCAATACAGCACTGATTGCGTTCTTTGATATCAAGGAATCACGCTTCTTGCACATTCCTTGGATTGCAGAATAGCTATATTTAGCATCGTAAAGGGCTGTTATGAAGCCCTCCCAGTAAGGGTCAACCCGCTTCGGCATCATTGCAGGTAATGTCACGAAACTCTACACACGTTCTACTGACTCGGGATTATACGGATAAATGCCATATTTCCGAAATCCGCCGGTAAAATTTCCTGACTTTGCCGATTTGTCCCATGCCAGCTTTAGAAGGTTTCCAAACTTATCTTTAGTGATCCCTTTTCCCGTATGTGCGCGAACACAGTTCCTGGTGGTCTCATTGTAAAAAAGTTTGAAGCTCTTGAAGTTAGACACATCTAGCGGCTGGCGGTGGTGATTACCGGGGAGGGGAGGGGGAAGCAACACATCTCTATTCATAAAGCTGATGCCTTATGAAGCAAATCCGGATCTTATAGTGCGTTGAGTGTCTGTCGATTATCAACTGAATCCTGCCCCGAGGTTTGTAACAGTTTAGGTGATCAAGGAATAATGAAAATACCTCCGTGGTCATATACACTGATTCGGACATTTTAACAACTGATCCACTGGGCATTCCTTTTGAGTGTCTCTTTGCCTTACCCCTTTCGTTATAACAAAGGGTGGTATAGCATATTCAATAGCATTAACACACACCATTACTGTTACCGTAGATCCCTTTTCTGCCGTGGGGTTGTGAAACACGTTTTTCTTTCCTTTTTCACTGATAATCTACCCTGGCTTAAATATGAGCTAAACACCAGTTTCATTGGCACTGAAAGTAGTACCATGCTTTTGAAAAACTCAGTCATATCCAACCATTGCCTTTTGTTTTTTAAATATGCTTCTTAACATCATTCCTGTGAGTGAACCTAAAAGCCAATTCTCGTAAGTGGGTCACTGTTCGCCCAAACCCTTTAGAATCGAGATGAAAAAGATGGTTGACTAACTGCTCCTCCACTGGTCAATTGTTGCTCCTTTTTCCAGTTTTCTATTGGTAGATATACCAGATAGTATTCTGGATCTGAGTGTATTCCTTGGAACACTGAAATACTTCGCAGCTGTTGCCAAAGCAGTTCCATTTTCTTTCAGGTCCTTAATAGCAGCATCCATATCTTCTGCATTCCGTCGACTAAGCAGACCTTTGTACACATATTTCCGTGGCATCCTCAACCTATAACCATTTGGACGCAAAAATATTAATGCGAAACTTCTACTTTATCATCAGTCTCCAACCTTCGTAATTTGCGTTTAACTTAACAAAACAATACAAACATTATAAAAATATCGAATTACAAAAATATTATAAATTTCTTAATACACTACATTGTCATCATTTATTACTCCTACTAAACTGTAGTATGAACGCACCATTAAACCCTGTCCCCAAAAATGTATCCCGGTGTAGAGATTCAGGGAGATCTTGACAGTGTCGTGTCTGGATCTCCCCGAACATTGGCAGGCAAAGAGGTCGCAACACTTACCAAGCTGAAGGTCTGACGATTTGAAAATTACATGACCGCTTCTCCGAAACTTGCTTTGTGCGCCTAACCTAAAACAGTATCTTAAAAGTATCGCTTACCTACCTACTTCGTTACACAACCTACTCATCATATAATAGCAAGTTACTTTTAAATCATATATCACTTACTCACTCACCTTCAACTATTCACATGCCTTGTATTTACAGTGATAATCTTCAGCTAACAGGATGACCATGAGTACAAAACCATACGGCTCCAGTAAATGTAGTTGCAAGTTTGACCTGTGCGGTACTGTGGTTACCAGTGGCGCTAAGCTTAAAAGTGTCGAGTTCTTCCTCATGTCGGGATCTCCCTAAGCTACCTTATTATTATTATTATTATTATTATTATTATTATTATTAAAATACATTGCAATATTGGGAAATTTCCCGGTGACAATGAGCACTTAAAGTGGTGTGATAATGGAGTAAAGTTAAAACAGAATTACCACAAAATAACAACAATAACAAGAATACAACAAGCAGTTGCATGGAAAGTAAGTACTACAAGAAATGCTACTAGTTTAACATTCTAAATCCAGCATCATCATACAAAAATTCACACCAAACAAAACTATTTACAGTGCTTAACACTACGGCTTATAGTACTATAGGTTGAGCAGTACAATGACTTATTACTAGCTTAATATTACAACAGAGTCACACGTACATTAAACATTTCAAAATTTTACACTATGACTTACGGTTATAGAGCAGTCCAGTTACCATTAACTTATCCTTTAAATACAACACTTTCATATACAAATTCACACATACCTTAAATAATTCAGATGCCTTAATACTACAGTTTACAGTGGGTTGAGCATTAGATAGATATGACACCATCACATAGAAATTTACACACAATTGAAGCAATTCTGTCTGCAAAACACGTTTGATTGCTAATAATACTAATATGTATCTGATACCAAATTCTTTCATTATGAACGACATTATTTCCTTTGGAAATCCGTCATTTTGTCGTTGTGCCCGCGAAAACCTCTATGTGATAATATTTTGGGAGAAATACTGACCCGCAGCACATATATCATCAAGAGCGAGAGGTCTTCTGCATTACTCGCATAACATAGAAACTTACCGACCGAAGTTCTAAGCTGAAATATTTCACACAGCGATTTTCACACGCACAACGACGATATGAACTTTGTAGATCTACGAAGCAAAAACGTAACCAGCATTACTCAGCCACTTTGTGTTTATTGGAAGTTTTATATCGATGTTTAATATCATGCATTTACATGTGCCATATGCGCTTACTGAACTTACCTCATCTTACACTAATCACTGATGTTTATCAGGTACAGGGTGATTCAAAACAGCATTGACAAGATTAGCAAGTTGCATGAGAAGGTAACATACTGATCAGTTTTTAAGAAGGTGCCCATGCCTGGAAATGCAACGCTTTGGCTCTGAGAGGCGTCGAAGTTTGTTTAGAATGTTTTTGGCATTCTAATTAATATCCATCTCATTGTCCAACAATGCAAGATGGATGGTCTAACTTCGCCTGATAACTTTCCTGTTCAAGAGCAACATTTGTATAGAGACAACCGTCACATAGGTAAGAGTAGTGGTGTGACGCCGGTTCTGATCCACTTTGGGGTGGGGGGTGGGCGGGGGGCGTGGTCTGTGCTCTGATTGGTTGGGGGGTGGGGGGTGGGGGCGTGGCCTGTGCTCTGATTGGTGGGTGGGTGGGGGGCGGGGCTTTGCTCTGATTGGTGGTTGGGGGCGGGGCTTTGCTCTGATTGGTGGAGGTGGGGGAGGGTGGGTGTGTTGGTCTGTCTCTGTGGGGGTTGGTGAGCGTGCGTGCGCGCGCGCGCGCGTGCAGGGTGGTGGGGGCGAGGTGTGGCCTCCACCCCCTTGGCGGAGGGGGGTTACGTTTCCCCCCTTTGTGCAGCTGTGTGTGTGGCAGGTGCGCGCTCCCCTCCCGCTGAGTCAGCCTCGTTCCCCTCCCCTCGCTCCCCCGCTGAGTCAGCCTTAACCGCGTTCCCCTTTGTGCAGCTGTGTGTGGCAGGTGCGCTCTCTTCCCGCTGAGTCAGCATGACGCGCAGATGTGCTCCCCTCCCGCTGAGCCAGCATCGTTCCCCCCTCGCTCCCCCGCTGTGTCAGGCTCGTTTCCCCCCTTCCTCTGTTCTTTTGTGTGTGTGGCAGGTGCGCTCTCCCGCTAAGTCAGCTTCCCTTATCTCTTATTTTTAAACATGCATGCAGGTGCGCTCTCCCGCTGAGTCAGCATTGTTCCCTTCGCAGGTGCACCCTCTTGCCGAGTCAGCATTTTTCTCTTTGTTATTTTTAAAGAAAATGTGTGCACGTGTGCTGTCCTGCTGAGTCAACATCGTTATCTCTTATTTTTAAATGCATGCGGGTGCAGCAGGAGTGCTTAAGAAAAAAGTGGGTGTTATAAAATTAGGAGCGTTGTTGGCTTGCACGTACGCTTTCAGGGGGAGCGCTCTCCCTCCCTAGCCTAACCACCTACAGTTTCATCACGTGCGCTCCCCTGCTAGTAAACAAGCGTGTAGTGCCTAAGAGTAGGGGTAAGAGATTGAGTATATATGCTGGAGGGTTTTGTAGACTGTATCAGAGATTCGTCTCAGTTATTGAAGGGAATACTTTTCAACAGAAAAATGGTACGAGTGAAGCAGACGTTGCCACGATGCTATAAACCTATGGACTTGAGGTTTAGCCTTCAGCAGCAGCAGCAGCAGCAGCAACAGCATCACCAGCAGGAGGAGAAGAAGGAGATGTTGCCTACACCACCGATGCAGAGCTTTCCTCAAGTCCAAACACTAGTGGACTTGAGCTGTGGTAGCCTTCAGCAGCGACAGCAACATTACCAGGAGGAGGAGATGTCGTTGGACTTGAGCTGTAACGGTAGCCCGCGACAGCAGGAGTTGCAGACCACACCACCAATTCGTAGTAGAGTTCAACCTCAGCAGCTGCAGCATCAACAACAGCAGTGGGAGGACAAGAAGGAGATGCTGCCTACACCACCACAGATGCAGTGCTTTCCTCAAGTCCAAACACTACTGGGCTTGAGCTGTGGTTGCCTTCAGCAGCGGCAGCAACATTACCAGGAGGCGGAGATGCTGTTGGACTTGAGCTGTAACGACAGCCTGCGACCAGAGGAGTTGCAGACCACACCACCACTTCGTAGTAGAGTTCAACTTCAGCAGCAGCAGCAGCAGCAGCAGCAGCATCAGGAGAAGGAAGAGGAGGAGATGGACTGCAGTTTACAGCAGGAGGAGGAGGAGGAGGAGGAACTGCACAATAGTTCCATTGTAAAATGGATTGAGGAAGTGGTGGTACTAATAAGAAAAGAAGAGGAAGAAGAGGAACGACAGAAAAAAAATCTTTTCCTTTTTAAGGAGGAGGAAGAGGAAGAAGAAGAAGAAGAAGACCTATATGATGAAGAAGATAGTGATGATGATAATGATGAAAAGACATTCATCAAAGAGATGAAAAAAATTTTCAGTTTTGATTCAGTTGCTCAAAGGGGGCTTGAGGAGCAAGGGTGTTGCGAAGCACCCAATTTGGAAAGAAGTAACAACGGAGAATTTTATAATTGTAAAAATTGTAAATGCATAAATATTTTTTAAATATTGTATTGTATTGTATTGTTTTGTTTTGTATTGTATTTTGTATTGTATTTTGTGTAGTTTTTTAAATATATAATTATTTTTATATCTTTTTTATTTCTTAAACCTTTATATGTATCCTTTCATTATTACTAAGAGCAGAAGGAAGGAAAAAGGGAAACAAAAAAAAAGCACAACATATTATATTTTTTTTATTACAATCTATTCCTTACAATACATTAGTTTCTTTAATCCAAGAATTATGAGAATCATCATACCCTAACCATTTTACAAGCACTTTATTTCCTTTCCTTCGAAGTATGCGTTCTACTAGGTAGATGTCTGGATGTTTAGTCTTTTGCAATTCTTCTGTGTAGAAGGCACCAGCTATTAGATGTTGTTGACAGTCTTTTAAGAGGTATGTCACAGGGTTAGTAGGTTGCACCTTATAAATAGTGAAGAGCTCAGTAGTCCAGTTAGGTGTATACCCTTTTTCAAATTGATGTTTTTGCTTGCTGATGCGAACAATATCACCTACTTGAAATTTTCTCTTTCTAGTATCTACTGTTTTAATTGTGTTATACACTGTTGCAAGCAGTCGATTGTCTTTTACATCACAAGGTTTCATTTTAATAGTACGGTGATAGGTGTGATTATAATCATGGATAAGCTTTTGTAACCTATGTATCCATGAATGAGTTCCTTCTTTAGTAAACATTCTCCACATACGTTCACGAAGTGTTCGGTTGAAACGTTCTACAACACAAGCTTTCATATTGCTGTACGTTGAGTAATGATTAATGTTGTGTGATGTGGTCCATCGTTTGAACTCAGCATTGTAGAACTCTTTTCCTCTGTCTGTTTGAATATGTTTAGGAAATCGTTTGCTCTTATTGTATATCTTACGCAGCACTGCAGCAACTTCTTTTCCACTCTTACTTTTTAAAGGTTGTGCCCAAGCATATTTAGAATAAACATCTATAATGGTTAGCATATACTTAAAACCATTATTTTCTCGAGAATAGGGTATCATTTCTACTAAATCCATTTGGTGTAGATCATCTAATCCTTTAGTAATAACCCTCCGCCGCATGTAACATCTGCGAGCGGGGCGGTGTAACTCTCTAGCAATATTAGCTCTGATGTCAACACTCATTCTGATGTGGTGTAAAACGAAGACTGGTTATTTATGCAATAATTCGAGCTTCTCGAAGTTCCTCAATAATAGATAAAATTTCGTTTTCGTGTGCAGTATGACCTGCAGATTTAGAAGCCATTAACAGCTGTAGACGTTGTACAAGCTCATTAGGATCATCCCAGTGTACATAGTCAACAATAGGTTGTTGATGATTATATTTCCACTTCAAACCCATGCCTGTTCGCTTTCTTTTTCTACATGGCGAACTTTCTGTAGAGAAGAGTGGTTTAATAATGTTTGTATATTTATACCCTCGATTAGACATTAACTGTTTATCCGATCGATGCTGAACTCTGTGCGCGTTTGTAGATTCTAATATTTTTACATAATTTGAAAGATCTCTCTTTGTGTATATACTATTATTGGGGAAGGATTTAAAAATTAATTCATAAAGACCTCGCGTGCCTTTATAGCTTTTGTTATTTATGACTATGTCGTTACCGTGGAAACGTATTTCTGAATCACCAAGAAACCATCTAGCTTCTTCTTTTCGTACCCCATAAACTCGATCTAATACTTTGCGTACACTGTGTGGTTGTGTAAATAAATCCAAGTAAGAAGAAGCAATATTCCCTATTATTGGTTTCTGTGCTTTAAAAATGAATGGAACTTCTGCATTGGGTTGCTCTAGAAGAGTTCTTTCTTCGTTTTCTTTTGTTTCTTCTGCTTCTTCTGTTTCTTCTGTTTCTTCTTGTTTGATAGGAGGTGCTGTAGGAGAGTTGAATGAATTAGATTTTTCTGAGACGGTAGCCAGTAGAGATTTTAAGGGTTTGGATATAGGACTAAATGTTTTTTCAAGTTGATTTTCTTGTAAAAGCTCTCCTGATTTAAGCGCATCATATTTATATTTTACATTTTTAATAGCTTGCGCAAGATATTGATTGTCATATATGTCTTTCTTTATGTCAGATTGTACTTGGTTTCTCGAACGGATGCTGCTTTTCAAACGGGTGTTCGCTGAACGGGTGCTGTTTTTCGAACGGGTGTTCGTCGAACGGGTGCTGTTTTTCAAACGGGTGTTTGTCGAACGGGTGCTGTTTTTCAAACGGGAGTTCTTGGAAGGGCTCCTGTTTTTCAAACGAGTGTTTTTCGGACAAGTATTCGTTGAACAATTCATGTTTTTTCAAAGAAGTTCTGTAGATCTTTAGCTTTTGTTCTGTATCTATGAGCAGACAAACCCATAATGGTATTGTAATACGTTTTTCAACGCTTTTTATTCTATCATAGAGAAATCCAGGTTTGTTGTGTAGTCAAACACAATATGTAAAGGTAAAGTAGTCGTTGAATGCTTACCATCGTCTCCAACCAATTTAAATTGCAGTTTGTCTTTTGCGTGAACAGTAATTATAGTTCCTTCTCCGATTGTTATAACATTTTCATTATGTTTACACTGAATCTTGTTAGCTGCAGGAACAATAGACAATACTTCAAGTGTTCCCGAGTGTGGTAAGGTGTATGTAAGATGCCCATTATTGAGACGATAAAAGGGACTATCGTACATTGATGGTATGCTTGTTATTTGTAGAAGGAAATGAACAAGCAGCTTATTTTTTAAAGCCTGTACTATAGATAGAACGCGTTCATTTACAATGCTTAATATATTATCTTTTGTTTCAACGATGGATTTTTGGATCCATTCTATGTTCTTTTCGTTTAACAAATTAAGCGTTTTAGTCATGCTAGCTTTGAGTGTAGCGATGTCTTGCTTATAGGTAACCTCTATGTTATCGGTGTGCTGTTTGTTGTACGCATAATCTTCCAGGTGGTGCAGAGTGACAACATCTTGAGCTTCTTTGGGGTTTGAAACACCAGATAGTCGTTTGTCATTTATATCAATAGTCTCTTCGTTAATATGAAAATGAGCAAAGTGATTGCTAACGTTATTTTTAAGTTCGTTGATATCATAGATTACTACATCAGTTATGAAATTTTTAAGATTAGCTATGTCTTGCTTATGGTAGACCTTTATTTTATCAATATCTTGTTTGCCGCATGCATAATTTTCTAGATGCTGTAAAGTGACGACATCTTGAGCTTCTTTGGGGTTTGAAACATCAGATAAACGTTTGCCTTTTATGTTGATAGTATCTTCGTTTATATCAAAGTGCTCAACGTGATTGGTAACGTTATTTTTAAGTTCATCAAGATTATTGACTACTACATCAGTTATGTGAGTTTGAAGATTAGCGATGTCTTGCTTATAATTAGTCTCTATATTATCGGTGTGCTGTTTGTTGTACACATAATCTTCTAGGTGCTGCAAAGTGACAACATCTTGAGCTTCTTTAGGGTTTGAAACCCCAGATAGTCGTTTGTCTTTTATGTTAATGGTTTCTTCGTTTATATCAAACTGAGCAACATGATTGCAAACGTTATTTTTGAGTTCATTGATATCTTTGACCACCACATCTGATATACGGGTTTTAAGGTCAGCAATATCTTGCTTATAGACAATCTCTATGTTATCAGTATGTTGTTTGCTGCATGCATAACTTTCTAGATGCTGCAAAGTCACCACATCTTGAGCTTCTTTGGGGTTTGAAACCCCGGATAGACGTTTGCCTTTTATATTGATAGTATCTTCTTTTATATCAAAGTGAGCAACATGATTGGTAACGTTATTGTTAAGTTTATTGATATCATTGGTTACTACATCAGTTATATGAGTGAGATCAGTGATGTCTTGCTTATAGTTAGCCTCTATGCTATCGGTATGCTGTTTGTTGTATGCATAATTTTTTAAGTGGTGTAGAGTAATAGCATCTTGATCATTTTCAGGGTCTGAAACATCAGATAGACGTTTACCTTTTATGTTAATGGTTTCTTCTTTTATATCAAAGTGAGCAACGTTTTGTTTAAGTTCATTAATATCATTTTGATGGTTGGCTATCACACAGTCTGTGTATTGTTTGTTATATGCATAATTCTCAAGATGATGCAACGTAACAACATCTTGAGAATCAATTGGATTAGAAGCTTTAGATATGCGTTTATTGTGTATATTGAGGTTATCAGTGTTTACTTCTATAATGTCATTTTGCTTATTTAAGTTTGATTTGAGTTCGTTTACAGCTTGGTTTATGCTTTCTACAACAGCATTAACATCTTCCTGACTAGATGCATACAGTTCCAAATATTGTTTATTTACCGCATCAAGAGGTTTTCTCGGATCTTCTAAACCGGTTAGTCTTCTTTTCTTAACATCTATATCACTCTCTGTTTGAATATCAAAAATATCAGCGTAAGTGTCAACCTTACGTTTCAATTCATTAAGTTCTTTTACAACTGATTCGTCTAAATACTCTTTAGAATGTGTATAATTATGAAGATGTTCCAAGGTCACTGCATTAGGAGCTGTGTTTTGATTTACTATTCCGGTAACTGTAGTGGATCCTAATTCCAAACTTCCCACTCCAGAATTGTTAACAATTGTTTTCTTGAATTCGTTAAGAGAATCTACAACAAATTTTTTATTACATGCATCATTTTCAAGTATAGGGTCGGCTACACAACGTAGTCGCTTATTATTTAATGAATAATCTCCATCTTCAGTGCGGTATAAGTTATTGGCTACAGCTTCAAACAAAATACCATCCACATAAGCCTTAGTTGGTATATCATCTTCCAGTACTGGGTAAGATACAGCAACCTTAACATTTCCACATACCTCCATGATGTTTACACTCACTACTCAGTAGATCAAATGAACATGATCCATATTATATTCGCAGTATTTATACCTTCCGTGTATCGAAATACTTATCGAATCCATTACGATACCGTCCGTTATGTAATTCACTATCTTTATCGATAACAAGGAAACTATATCGATTTTCATTCCAACACTGAGCGCAGAGTTCCTTAAACTCATCGAAGCTCATATCCGTATTAACATGATCATCGTACACATGCTTTAGGTTTCCAACATCTTGTCTAAATAATATAATAAAATTTGCGTTATCTCGAAGTAAATGTTTGGGTAGACAGGTGTAAGTTTGACATAGATAAAACACATCAACACCAAAATGTCTAGCCATACTAAAATATGTTTTCATAATACTTTGTTTATCGCACGCTACATCATCGAAAATAATCACAGAGTGAGGTTTTGTTTCTTCAGGACGTATAACATCTTCGTTTTCAGAATAGCTGTAATAGGAGATACTTGGAATGGAAGCCAGCACCTTTTCTAAGCGAGCATATTTACTTTGCTGTAACGATTTCGAATAGACGTAGACGTTGGCGAAACGCAAACCATTTGGGTGTTCCAACAGATTAATCATAAGATTAGTTTTTCCACAATTCGATGGACCACATATGATACAACGCAAAGAGTTTGGAAGGAGAACACTGTGGCGTCGCACAGCATTTTGTTCTCCTCCTCCATCACCGTCTTCTATTACACGAACAGGTAGAGAGATGGTTTGTTTTACCGTTTTAACCATAGCGGACTGAATGATATGCATCACCTGCATGCTTATATATATATGCTTACCTTGAGGTGAAAGCTTTCACACGATGTTTGTCACTCGAACGAGTAACAACAACGTTACTAGTACAACAAAGAAGACGAAGAAAAATAAGAAGAAGAAGAAGAAGAAGACTTGTTGTGGACGTGGGTTATTGAATAAAATTATAAACAAAGGTATTGACCACCTCCCATTTGAAGCACACATTCCAGGTTACCAGTATTGTGGACCAGGCACCCGACTCGAAAAACGGTTGAAACGTGGTGATCCAGGCATCAATCCTCTAGATAAAGCGTGCAAAGAGCACGATATTGCGTACCAAGAAACTGATGCAAATCATCGACGTGAAGCCGATCGAGTATTAGCTTCTAAGGCTTGGGCTCGAGTCAAGTCACGGGACGCAAGCGTACGAGAAAGGCTTGCGGCGTTAGCCGTGGCTGGAATTATGAAAGGCAAGGCAAAGCTAGGAGCTGGAAAACAAAGAAGACAAAAAAGAAAAAACCATTTATTGTTAGCTATTCAGAAAGCTCGCTCTGCGCTCGCACGTCTAGGACCAGGTGTCGGCATCAAGCAGGCAGCTTCCGCAGCACTCAGAGCTGCACGCAAAGCTGTAGGAAACAACAACAAGAACAACAACAGTGTAGGAAAAAGAAGAAGAGTTATCCCATTACCACAAAAAAAGTTGGGGGGGATTATTCCACTTATTCCACTATTCGCAGGCCTATCAGCCTTAGGAAGCCTAGCGGGAGGAGCGGCAGGTGTAGTGAACGCTATAAACAAAGCCAAAAAAGCAAGAGAGCAACTGTCCGAGATGCAACGTCACAACCATGTCATGGAAGCAGTAGCTTTACGGGGCGGAAAAGGTCTCTATTTAGCTCCTTACAAAAAAGGATTGGGTCTATACCTCTGAAACTACCATACAAACCGCTCTCTAACATTGAATTACATCAGTATGCCTTACAGTTAGGAATTCCTTATTTTCGTGGTGTTTACATGAGAGACACGTTGCCTAAGTACGCACACAAAAACGAGAGTTGTATTGTAAATCTAGAACCCTCTTCCCTTTCAGGTTCACACTGGGTAGCAATATATAAAAGAGGGAAGCATGCACACTATTTTGACAGTTTTGGTGATTTGAGACCACCTTGTGAAGTATCACGCTATTTGCGTGGTTGTAACCGTATTCTATATAACTACGAACGATACCAATCTTTTGATAGCGTTATTTGTGGACATTTATGTCTACAGTTTCTACTAACTATAAATACTGCTGATAAGTGTTGACAACACATCATTCATCATGAAGAGTAGAAAGGAGTCGGTGTACACGTTGACTGGAAATGGGTCGGAATTGAGCATGGAACTATCTCCAGCGCTTGTTTTAGATGACTATTCGTACGAAGTAGGCATGAAGAGTTTGTATACCTCATACACGATTCCTAACATAACTAAAAATAATAATCTTCTGAGAATTAGGTATGTAGGTAAACATAAAGATATCAATCATGATATAAAGATACCACCAGGAATGTATGAAATTCAGGATCTTATAGATGTTTTAAATAGAAAGTTTGCACGAATAGGAGATACTCCTGATCAAACACATGAATACGAAAAGAATGGTACAAACAGACCCAACAGTAATTTTACTTTAACCTTTGACAAACATACGTTAAAATCAAAACTTTACAGCAAGTATACAATCGATTTCACCGTTGACGATTCTTTGGCACCTATTCTTGGTTTCGGGCGAACTATTTTGAAACCAAACACAACTAATATCTCACCTTCCCCTATCTGCATTTCGAACATTAACGTTATCCGTGTAGAGTGCAATATTGCAAGCGGTGCATTTTTAAACGGAAAACGTACACATTCCATTTACGATTTTTATCCTAACGTTGCTCCAGGGTATAAAATAGTTGAGCAACCCTTACCTATCATTTATTATCCTATTGCCTTACAAAGTGTAAACAACATCACTGTGACTCTCAAAGATCAAACTGAAAATAAGGTTGATTTACTTGACGAAAACCTTTCGGTTACGCTTCACATACGACCTATCGAATGAACACATGGGAATCGTCTACAGAAATACAAGCGATAGAAGTGGTAGTGGAGAACGTAAAGCTTCGAACCACATCTATCTAAAACCATTGACATTAAGCAACAAACGATATCTGGAATCTTTAGGATACAAAGTTCTTTACCCTTATAAAGATATAAAACTAAACAGACACACCTCGTTCTCACCTACAGTCAGCTAAGCCTTTATAGAGTAAACAACATATTCATCATGTCTCAAGCGCCAAAAGAAGAAAAACCGTTTTTCAATCATTCTACTTCGGGTACTGCAGGATACAATGATGAAATACGAATCCCCTATTACGCGAGCAAGGATACTATCTCTTGTAATCCTCACGTTATAAGTTCAGTTACAGGCGGGATCATAAAGTTATTACAAACGGACACACGTACACCCAATATGTACAACAGTTACAAACGAAAGTTTTAAGTTTTTGTGCTATCAGTCCTTATAAAGGTAAAACACACTCCGTGTTTTGCTCATAGTGAGCTAAACTTTTGTATGGTAAACAACACCTCCACCATGTTTCGTACGCTAAACATAGAAGAAAAACCTGTTTTCAATCGTTCTATTACTGCTGTTAAGGAGCGAACCTATCGCCCTTACGCAGGTACAACATTCGGATACAATGATGAAATACGAATCCCAGCACGCAAGCAAGAATACCATCTGTTGCCTTCAAAAAGTTCTCTTCACGTTATAGGTAAAGTTACAAACGGAGCAGGAGCTATATCCACTTCTGCTACCCTAGATAGCAATTTCGGTGCTTTTCTCTTCAGCGAATGTCGATATGAACTTAATGGTACAGAAATCGATCGAACAAGGAATTTGGGAATAGCAAGTACTATGAAGACTTTTGCATCAACGAAATCTACAACCAATCTCCAAAATACCGGTTGGTTCCCTGTCAGTCCAGGTTATGCCCTAGCTGACCCTACAACAGGTTACTTTCACATCGTTATGCCTCTTTCTAATATTTTAGGTTTTGCTGAAGATTATCAAAAGTGTATCACAGGTTGCTCCCACGAACTAGTATTAATTAGAAGTAGCAACGATAATTGCACCCTCAAATCTACAGAAGATAATGATAACTCTAATATAATTATTGAGGATATTTATTGGAAGGTGCCTTCACTCTCTCTCTCCCACCAAGAACAAGCACGCATGCTTAACATTGTAGAAAGAAATGAGAACTTGCAAATCGCATTTCGATCGTGGGAATTGTATGAACTTCCTTCTCTGCCTGCAACCAAACGAATGAATTGGACAATAAAAGCATCTTCACAACTAGAAAAACCACGTTTTATTATCTTCGGATTTCAAACTGACAGAAAGAAAAAAAGCACTAATGCTTGTGTGTTTGATCATTGTAATATTTCTAAACTAAAAGTCTTTCTCAATGAGGAATATTATCCAAATGAAGACATACGTGTTAAAATAAGTGCTGGAGACTTTTCCGAACTGTATGATATGTATACAAAATTTCAAGCTGTTTATTACTCATTAGAGGAAAATGAAATCGTTGGACCTATGCTTGGTAGACTAGAGTTTAAAACATTGGCACCTTTGATTATTATCGATTGTTCTCACCAAAATGACTCTATTCGCTCATCTCCAGTCGACATTCGTGTAGAATTTGAAACCGACACCGACATTCCTGCGAATACATCTCTTTACGCACTTCTTCTTCATGACCGAATTGTGGCTTATAAACCACTTAGCGGAGAAGTTACCATAAAACAGATGTAGACTTGAGAAGAAACACTCGCCATGCTTGCATACTTCTCTGTTATTATGGAACATACTATACTAGAACTTAAAAATAGGTATGACTGAAGAATAGGGTGGTGTCGTCATAAATCAACGCTTCCTTCACCGCGCTCGTGTCGCCATCTATAAAGTGTTTATTGATGGAGTTACTATAAAAGAGATGTGGGCTAAGAGGAAACCTTCACTCCATGTGCGTGTACTTCTCTTTCATCATGGAACAGTCTCCACTAGTTCTCATCGATCTGAAACCTTTGGAAAATGGGCGAGTTGAATGTGCTTTCTGTGAATACACCAAGGATGCTGACTTTAGTTGTGCAGCTTTAATTAAATTCGACAAACAAGATAAGTTAAAAAAATTTTTAAAAGACTTACAAAACAAATGTTTCGTTGTGGTGAACGGATTGGGTGAAGAGTTTAAAACTGTTTTTTCTAAACCTGTTGCTGATTTGTCAATGTACGGATGTTCGAAAGCAGCCTTGACAGCAGAAGAAACCAGTGATGATGAATACTTTCCGTGTGAACTACATCAAGAAGAAAAACAGAAATGTGCGTTATGGCATAATAAACACATGCATGATTGGCTCTCTAAAGAGAGTAATGTTATGCGTATGGTGAGTGCTTCTATAAACAAATATCGTCATAGTGGACTTAAATCATTCAACACTCTGGACTGGTGTTATATGCCCGATGAGATTCTGATTTCGCTTGCTGATCATCAACTTCCTTTTCTTTGGAACATACTGCCAGATGAATTCAAGGAAAAACATCCTGAATATGAATATTGTTATGAACATTACTTCAACAACGATCCAAACGCTACTACTCAAATAGATGGTACTCCCAGTATGAAGAAGGACTGTCGTATGTGTAAACAAAAAAAGGTGAAGGAGATGTATTATAATAGTTCTTGCTGTCCAAAGGAATAAATAATAAAAAAGATGGTGTAATTATGTTTATATATACACATTTTTTGTATATGTGTCTTGATTAAATAAATATCATATAACCTCTTTTGTGTATTATTTATTTCACCACCTTCCTTATTGTTAAAATAAAAACAAGCAATATATATAAATTTATTATTTTTTATTTTTACAAACTAGCTCTTTTACATTTAATTACATATATAATCACTTCATTTATACTTTAATAACAATCAAATAGGTACACAAATAATTTATTAGTTCCTGTACATACATTTTAATTAGTACATGAAACATCATACTTCTTATACTTCTTTACTATCACCATCAATGCGGTAATGACCCCACGCTAAAGTTGAAATACCATCTGATTGGATGTATCGTTTATCATCATCTGGTGTTAAAACTACTTTGTTTTGACACACAGTAAACACATGATGAAGATTTGATTGTATAGAATACTGATTTTTCATCATATGCTTATTTTCTCTGAAACACTCCTCATAATCATCTATTGTCAAATTCGCTGTAGATTTTACACCTTTGGCTTTTGTTACAGTTTTCTTTTCTGTTTTTATAGCATACATTTTTGCTCTAAGTCCAATAAATTTACAAAACAACACACCTGACAATTCATCCTTCATGTAGCCTATTTCACGTCTATTCATTCTAGGAATTCTGTAAGGATTATCCTCTGAATAGTCTCCTGTATCAAACCATTCAGCAATATCTTCCTTTATATCTGCGTAAACATCCTTAGTTTTTATATGATAAATAAGGCTATCTGTATCAGTATACACTAATGTAAGGTCCCCCTCCTTTGGATACTTTTGCTTCATGTACGCATAATGAAAATCAACTACCTTTGTTTTAGATAAGTCTAATATCGCCATTCCTACAAACATTGGTTTATCGCTCTTGACTATCACCCTTTCCATTTCAATAGCTGCACACGATTCATCAAAAATGACTCGTTTCTTAAAGGTAGGTTGCGCTATTAAACGCCCAGCACCAAAAGGTCCATCCCAACGTGTCGTCAATTTAACATCCCTAAACTTTCTCACATTCATTAGTGTGCGACCAAAAACGGAATTATTCATTAACTTGAAAAAGTTTTTATCAAGATCGTTTGTGCTTTGCTTACGTTTTTCTGTATTCAATTCAATGTAAGGTTTCATCCAAGGAGCTTGATTAAATTGTAGTATTCTGTAAATTTTTAAACATTGCAAACCATACTTTAAACATTGTTTCAAGTTTCGATAATGCAACACATACCGATGTTTATTATGTAGTGTTGTCATAAGTTTAGGAAGAGCCTTTTGTGCAGGAGATTTCCTCATTTCAGGACAAAGTGGAAAATCGTTATGCCAATCATGTATTTCTTTAGGATATGATAAATCCACTTCTAAAATATAACCTATTTCAGATTCATCATCTACATTTAGCACATCAAATTCATCTACATTTTCTACCCAAGAAAAATTGCCTACTGGGAGATACTGCATCATAGCCCACCCATATAGGTTATTTACATCCAAGTACAGTAAGTAAGAGTCGAGTATTTCTGGGTTGTAATCGCTCATGTATTTATTGTTAGCTTCAACATACCTATGAGCACAATATACTACTCCTCCTCGAATACCTCTTTCTACAAATTGCATCATATCCACATCGGTGATGAGTTCTATGTGAACTTTTGTTGTCTTTAGAAGCGAACTCCAAGCTAAACCAGGAGCAGTAAAATAATGAGCAGGATCCAACCCATAAGTCTCTCTGCACACCTTTCTAAAATTTTCAAAAATATCTGCTAAAAGTAGCACATCAGTTTTCAAATACAAATCTGAATAGTCACCCAAAGTAACACAATTAAAAGTTTTCCATACACGTTGTGCTCGTTCATATTCTATCTCAGAAATAGAACTACCAGTAAGCAAACTACCAAACATATCTTTTGGTGGTAAACTTCTTTCATCTAATACGCTTATTTCCTTTACATATTCGTAAGGAAAAACACCTTTTTGACACATCAATTCGAAATGAACAGCATCTGGAAAATATTTCCGCGTGATATGTTTAGCATCATTGTTCATGTACAAAGCACATTTCTCTAATGAACTGCCTAAGAAGTTGAATGAATCAAGAAATCGTAATTGCAACGACCTGAAAGCTTTACTATCAACAACAGGAACAACTTTAGTAAACGACTTATAGCGTTCTGTATTAGTAGGTATTAATGTCACCCTTCCTGGATTAAATACCTCACTCGCATTATCATCATTCTCCTCTACCTCTACAATCTTCTCACACAATTGTTTGATAATAAAATGACTATCGTATCCACTCAAATTATGAAAAAAGACTGGTATGTAATTCGGTAAGGTGTACTGTAGATTACAACACTGGTGACTAGCACCACGAAATTTTCCAGTTAAGTGGTCATGATCTTTAACTTTAACATCTGTTGCGACAAACTCTTTTTCGCAAATATGACAAGTAATTGCTCCTAAATATTCTTCTTCCTGATCTCTATTAAGTTCCTCTTTCGGAACTACTTGAGCATAATAATGTGCTATATTTTGAACAATACTAGATAATTCTCTAACAAACCATTCGCAACAATCGTCTCCGCGATATAAATTAAATCTACTGTATGTTTCATTGTAAGAACAATGCAAATAGTAAGCGATACTGTGCGCTCTGTGATAATTCAAGGGAGCTGTATAGGAAGTTTCATTGTTTGGCATAGCCGTGTCAATCGGGTTCAAAACGCATTCGATGTCAGCATAAATAGTAAAAGGAACTATTTCTTTATGTTTATAATGAATGAACTTGATTATTTTTTCATTCTCTTTCGGCATTTCTAACTTTACAGGATTAAATTGACTACACGTAACCATGTGGTTATCTAGTCTGAGTTGTGTACCAAAGTATGATAAACAGCGTTCACACACATAGATCTTATGATTATGTTTGTTAACTGTTGAAGACACTAACCGAGATAGAGATTTGATCCACGAAAAATGGTATACAACGTTATCTTGTTCCGTTTGGAGCAGCAATAGGTTTACATGCTTCCTTGCAGAACCCTCTAATTTCTTTGTAATGTAAATAGGTACAATTGTAAACGGTTGATTGCTATCTTGCCCTGCATACATCCACTTTCCATTTTCATACATTACTCCATACACATTTACTGATATATCGTTTTGGTTTTCAAATTTAGACAACTTTTGTATTTCCATAGGAAATGAAATTCCTTCTAAGTTTAAAACACTTCTATAGTCTGGATATGATGATCGACGCTCGGTATGCGTTCTTGCTGGGTTAAGAGCAGCTACAATTGACCATGCAAAACAGTCGTCATCGTTGCATTGTACATTAACAACAGCTTTCTTATCCCGTATGGCTTTAGGTAATTTCAAATGGTGACCCGCATGAAATCCTACATATGAATTTATGTTTATTCGCAGTTCCAACAGCGACTTAAGAGCCCACCCAGAATCTCTCTCTGGATAGCGACTCAATTTGGTTAAGGTCTCTTGCACAACATTTTCTTCATACCACTCTCGTAAATCTGTTGCAATAGTAATAATATGATTTTTGGTGTTGGTGTGAAGTTTAGTTGTCTGATCCGAACTAGGCAATATGTGTTCAGATATCAATGATGTGTTTACTTTAAGCGCACTGCTTTCTAACGCTTTTTGCACATACTTTTTAAACCATATGTAACACCTTTCCAAAAACAATTTAGGATCCTTCAACTCACAACTATTTCTAATTGACCCAGTAAACATACGCGTCCTGTAACTAGTTTCTAGTAATGTCCAAGCCATACAACATTTTTCTACTCTTACAGTTACTTTGCTTAAACAATTGTTTTGTATACAATTCTTTAGACTGTCAACTATATTTACCCAATATGTATTCAATTCATTTGTATTTTCAATTAACGTGGGTTCATAGATTGAAAGATGAGTTGATGGAATAACATCTACAGACACATTCAACCCTCTGTCCAAACCACATTGTTCTAACATACTCTCTACGGAGGTGTATGTGTCACTTAAAAATTCTTCAAATTTATGATTGTTTGTTACATTATCCAAAGAAAAGGAAAGTTCTTCCGATAACCTCAAACGTTTTGGTTCCATCATTGTTTACCTAATTTCTCTATGTTTTAATAAAAAACAACAATAACAGTTATGTACATCCGCATGAATCCACCATTGCGAAAGGAATGTATAATGCTACTAGAACAAGGAATTAGTTTCAAATCACACTTGTTCTCAAGACTTCATAACAAATGCTAATGATATACCTTACTGTACATATCAATAAACATTAATACATTTGACATAATTTCTTTACTTTAAATAGACAGTAATGACAGTTGCTGTACACAGTATGTACATCCGTATTGTAGTTCAATAACTGTTTTTGAATCCACGAATACGGGGAATGTATAACGTCACAAGAACAGTGAATTAGTTCGGAATCACACTCATCTTGAAGACTGCATAACAAATGCTGTTGATATATCTTACTGTACATATCAGTAAACACTATCACATTCGATTCAAACCTTAGAGTTTTGTAGTTATAACCAGAAATTATTAAAAAATGAGCATTTTTATCCAACCCTGGAGTCTGTAATATCACACGTAACACACACTCATCAACATTTTTCCTGTGCTCTTGATAGTATTCTTTCGAAGAATCTGATGTGTATACAGTAAACGTTAAGGGTGTAATATTGTTTAACCAACAGTCTTCTTCTACTTCTTCTGCCTTACAACCCTCAAGACATGAAGAAACTATAACTAACTGTTCGATTCCTTCTCTCTGTCTTACACTTATATGCTTATATTTCATATTTTAGGCACACATATAAACAAAAAACAGCTTAGGCACACATATAAACACAGCTAAAAACTATGGTAGATAAAACATAGGTAGGGAAGATTCTAGCGCCTTCTCCTCCTCAGCAGACTACCCTTCCCCCTATACATGCATGAACAATGTTAAAGCAAACACTTTAAACTTTCTATTTAACAAAATCTACCTCGTTACGTGAATTTATTTTGCCTTTATATATGAGCTTCAATCCTCTTTGATTTAATTCCTCCACGTCGTTATCGGTTAGTTCTTGGTACTGAGCTGGTAAAAATACTGATGTTGCCACCTCTTCGTCACCAGATTTTTCTAAAATATCTGCAACAATTCGCCTCCCGTACCGAGTTTTAACAGCTCGGTACGAGAGCACATTGTAAACTTCATTGACCGCTAATTGATCTAGCGGTCTATACTCGCTTCCTCTTGATTTAGATAAAGTAGAAAGTTTCTTCAACAAGTCCATAACTTGATAGCAAACAGTTAAATCACACTCTGAAACCAAAAAAAGAAATCCTAATATTATCCTCTCTATTCAATCAAGTTATAACTTATTACATTGCGTTACAAAGAAACAGAGAGAAAAAAACTTACCAAAAGATTAGGTGTGAATCAAATCTCTGGTCAATCCCGAACAGCGCGAGCAGCAATCAAGGATATATGTAATAGATCACTGATGTACACAAGCAAGGTCGCAGAACCAGCGAATACGTTTCCACAAACGAATGCTGGCTATATATATACTAAACTCATCGCAGCAGGAGAGCGCACGTGCAAGCCAACTCAGCGGGAGGGTGCACGTGCATGCATGTTTAAAAATAGAAGATAAAGGATGCTGGCTCAGCGGGAGAGCGCACGTGCAAACCAACTCAGTGGGAGAGCGCACCTGCCACACACACACACAAAAGAACAAAGGAAGCGGGGGAAACGAGGCTGACTCAGCTGGGGGAGCGAGGGGGATGAACGAGGCTGACTCAGCGGGGGAGCGAGGGGAGGGGAACGAGGCTGACTCAGCGGGAGGGGAGCGCGCACCTGCCACACACACAGCTGCACAAAGGGGGGAAACGTAACCCCCCTCCGCCAAGGGGGTGGAGGCCACACCTCGCCCCCACCACCCTGCACGCGCGCGCGCGCGCACGCACGCTCACCAACCCCCACAGAGACAGACCAACACACCCACCCTCCCCCACCTCCACCAATCAGAGCAAAGCCCCGCCCCCAACCACCAATCAGAGCAAAGCCCCGCCCCCCACCCACCCACCAATCAGAGCACAGGCCACGCCCCCACCCCCCACCCCCCAACCAATCAGAGCACAGACCACGCCCCCCGCCCACCCCCCACCCCAAAGTGGATCAGAACCGGCGTCACACCACTACTGGTAAGCATGTATACTTCCTGCCTAATAAGAACATGCAATGTGTGACGACCTTCCCAATAAAATGTTATTTTATATGATGACTGTGACGTTAACTAGATATTTGTAAAGTAAGCTGCTGGGTTTAAATTTGTGCCTCATGATTACAATCATAGAAGTAATGCGACTGAGATTCTCCGAGCGGAAGTCGCTGTAGCCAACAAGAAGGGAACAACAATAATGTACCATGTACATTAACTATACGAATAAGCCAGTCAGAGAACAGTTGAACAGTGGAATACAAAAGCCCTATTACATAAGTATGGTCGATCATTCAAGTAAAGCAAAAGGAAGACCACAGAAAACAAATTATGGTAAATATTCGTTTGGTTGTCGCCATAATATCTATCTGTATCAGTGAGACGAAAAGAAAATTGTAAAAATCAAATAAAATCAATAAAATTAGTTTGAAAATCGGTTTTTGCAGTTTTAGAACCTTCTCCAAAAACTTTAGGCTTCATGAAACGATTCAAATATCCCGCAAATTTTTCGTAAATTTCTCTGTTATAATATTGTAAATATATATAAAGCTAGTAGTAAGTATTTGTAAAGCCCCCGTGGCTCAGGCACAGTGCGCCAGCATCTCACCGCTGGGTTCCGTGGTTCAAATCCCGGTCACTCCATGTGAGATTTGTGCTGGGCAATGCGGAGGCGGGACAGGTTTTTCTCCGGTTCTCCGGTTTTCCCTGTCATCTTCCATTCCAGCAACACTCTCCACTATCATTTCATTTCATTTCATTTCATCTGTTTTTATCATTGCCCGAGAGGAATGCGACAGGTTTCTGCAGCCGGCTCAATTCATATCTTTGCCGCTAGATGGGGGCTTCATTCTTTCCAATCCTGACCCGGTCTAATGACCGGAAAGAGGCTGTGGATTATCATTTATCATCAGAAAATACTTGTAGTGATCAAACTACTGTAAACAGTAGAGTTAAGAAATTGGATGTATTTTAAATTATCTGTGAAGGCACAGTGGTTCGTGGTGTGGGTTACTGTAGTCACGTCCTAGTTCGTGAACCATGGGTAACGGCTGAGTGGCCTAGTAAGTGGTCCTGAGAGTCGGGATACCATTTGCTAAGGAATGGGAGTGGGCATCTCGGACATATTCTGAGTCATGGCCCTCCTTGTGCTCAGGCGGCTAGGACTATATAATTCACCGGGATTCTATAACCCGTTAGAGGAGAGATCCTCACTTGGACTATGTGCAATTAGGGTAGCATCCTGCTTCATGAATTTACTGAGCTCAGAACATTTAAAGCAAGCCTCGGACCTATGGGATTAACGAAGTCACACTCCCATTTGACAGGTGAGGGACTCCTTGGAAACAACTTGGCGAACGAAATGGAATTCGATGGGGAGCTATCAATATTAATGGGGCTTATGGAAGAAAGAAAGTAGAACTGGCTGAGTCAGCAAAGAGGATGAATCTGGATGTGCTAGGAGTAAGTGATATTCGGGTAAGATGAGATAACGAGGAAGAGACAGGAGATTGTAAAGTGTACTTGACGGGTGTTAGAAAGGGAAGGGCAGAGTCGGGGGTAGGGCTCTTTATCAGGAATAAAATTGCACGCAACATAGTTTCTGTTAAGCACGTAAATGAGCGAACGATGTGGGTAGATTTGTCAGTTGGAGGGATTAGGACTAGAACTGTCTCCGTGTATTCACCATGTGAGGGTGCAGATGAGGATGATTTGACAAGTTTTATGAAGCATTGAGTGACATCGTGGTCAGGGTCAACAGCAAACATAGAATAGTGCTAATTGGTGATTTCAATGCGAGAGTTGGAAATAGAACTGAAGGATACGAAAGGGTGATTGGTAAATGTGGGGAAGATATGGAAGCTAATGGGAATGGGAAGCGTTTGCTGGACTTCTGTGCTAGTATGGATTTAGCAGTTACGAATACATTCTCCAAGCATAAGGATATTCACCGCTACACATGGGAGGCTAGAGGTACCAGATCCATAATAGACTATATCTTAACCGACTTCGAATTCAGGAAATCTGTTAGGAATGTACGAGTTTTCCGGGGATTTTTCGATGATACAGATGATACAGACCACTATCTGATCTGTAGTGAACTAAGTATCTCTAGGCCTAGGGTAGAGAAAGTGAAATCTGTCTGCAAACGAATAAGGGTAGAAAATCTCCAGGACGAGAAAATTAGACAGAAGTACATGGATATGATTAGTGAGAAGTTTCGAACAGTAGACAGTAAGCAGGTTCAGGATATAGAAAGTGAATGGGTGGCATACAGGGATGCTGTAGTAGAAACAGCAAGGGAATGCCTAGGAACAACTGTGTGTAAAGTTGGGAAAAGGCGAACATCTTGGTGGACTGATGAAGTGAGAGCAGCTTGTAAACGTAAAAAGGAAGGCTTATCGGAAATGGCTCCAAACAATGGCCGAGGCAGACAGGGATTTGTACGTATATGAAAGAAACAGAGCGAAACAAATAGTTGTTGAATCCAAAAAGAAGTCGTGAGAAGATTTTATTAATAACCTGGAAATGCTAGGTCAAGCAGCAGGGAAACCTTTCTGGACAGTAATAAAGAACCTTAGGAAGGGAGTAAAAAATGGAAATGAACAGTGTTTTGAGTAATTCAGGTGAACTCATAATAGATCCCAGGGAATCACTGGAGAGGTGGAGGGAATATTTTGAACATCTTCTCAATGTTAAAGGAAATCATCCTAGTGGTGTTGCGAACAGCCAAGCTCATGGGGAGGAGGAAAATGATGTTGGTGAAATTACGCTTGAGGAAGTGGAAAGGATGGTAAATAAACTCCATTGTCATAAAGCAGCAGGTATAGACGAAATTAGACCTGAAATGGTGAAGTATAGTGGGAAGGCAGGGATGAAATGGCTCCATAGAGTAGTAAGATTAGCATGGAGTGTTGGTAAGGTACCTTCAGATTGGACAAAGCAGTAATTGCACCTATCTGTAAGAAAGGGAACAGTAAGAATTGCAACGACTATCGAGGTATCCCATTGATTATTATACCAGGCAAAACATTCACTGGCATCTTGGAAGGGAGGGTGCGACCAGTCGTTGAGAGGAAGTTGGATGAAAACCAGTGTGGTTTCAGACCACAGAGAGGCTGTCAGGATCAGATTTTCAGTATGCGCCAGGTAATTGAAAAATTCTACGAGAGGAATAGGCAGTTGTGTTTATGTTTTGTAGATATAGAGAAATCATATGACAGGGTACCGAGGGAAAAGATGTTCGCTGTACTGGGGGACTATGGAATTAAAGGTTGATTATTGAATTCAATCAAAGGCATTTATGTTGACAATTGGGCTTCAGTGAGAATTGATTGTAGAATGAGTTCTTGATTCAGGGTACTTACAGGGGTTAGACAAGGCTACAATCTTTCACCTTTGCTGTTCGTAGTTTACATGGGTCATCTGCTGAAAGATATAAAATGGCAGGGAGGGATTCAGTTAGGTGGGAATGTAGTAAGCAGTCTGGCCTCTGCTGACGACTTGGTCTTAATGGCAGATTGTGCCGAAAGCCTAAAGTGTAATATCTTGGAACTTGAAAATAGGTGCAATGAGTATGGTATGAAAATTAGCCTCTCGAAGGCTAATTGATGTCAGTAGGTAAGAAATTCAACAGAATTGAATGTCAGATTGGTGATACAAAGCTAGAAGAGGGCGACAATTTCAAGAATTTAGGTTGTGTGTTCTCCCAGGATGGTAATATAGTAAGTGAGATTGAATCAAGGTGTAGTAAAGCTAATGCAGTGAGCTCACAGTTGTGATCAACAGTATTCTGTAAGAAGGAAGTCAGCTCCCAGACGAAACTATCTTTTCATCGGTCTGTTTTCAGACCAACTTTGCTTTACGGGACCGGAAGCTGGGTGGACTCATGATATCTTATTCATAAGTTAGAAGTAACAGACATGAAAGTAGCAAGAATGATTGCTGGTACAACCAGGTGGGAACAATGGCAGGAGGGTACTTGGAATGAGGAGATAAAAGCTAATGTAGGAATGAACTCGATGGATGAAGTTGTACGCATAAACCGGCTTCGGTGGTGGGGTAATATGAGGCGAATGGAGGAGGATAAGTTACCTAGGAAAATAATGGACTCTGTTATGGAGGGTAAGAGAAGTAGAGGTAGACCAAGACGACGATGGTTAGACTCGGTTTCTAACGATATAAAGATAAGAGGTATAGAACTAAATGAGGCCACAACAGTAGTTGCAAATCGAGGATTGTGGCGACGTTTAGTAAATTCTCAGAGGCTTGCAGACTGAACGCTGAAAGGCATAACAGTCTATAATGATAATGTATGTATGTATGTATGTATGTATGTATGTATGTATGTATGTATGTATGTATGTGAAGTCGTTTGTGTAAATATTATGTTGCTGCATTACTTGGAGTATCTTAAGGTATAATGTACACATTTCTGTGCATGTCTGTTTGACTGTGTTATAACAAGTATTTTTACGTTACGCTCGCTACTTGTAAGGGGTATTTAATGTTTTTTTCGCAAATTCTCGCAATTTCCAACACAATTAATTTTAATGGTTATTATTATAATTATCCTGCTCTACATGTAAGTAATTCACAATTTCCATGTATTTCTTATCTTTGATTTTCATGTATTTTCAATTATTTTTCTTTCCTAATCATTTATTTCCCGGTAATATTTTTGTTTTCATATAACATTTCGCTTTCATGTAATTTTCTTTCCCTATTAATTCATTAATTAATTAATTTATTTTTTATTTATTTATTTATCTACTTTCAAGTGCCGAAGTTAGGGCGCAATGGCCCTCGCTGATACTTAATTCTTTGCAGTTTTATAATGCTATGTAATTTATGCTTTAATTTAATTTCATGTAACTTTTTGTAGTCGTAACAGTTTTATTTCAAGTTAATCTTTATGCTAGTCTGGTCAGCCCCGTAGTGGAGGGGTAGTTTGCCTGCCTCGTACTCGGAGGCCTCAGGCCAGTCTATGGATTTTAATTCTGGTATGAAGGCTTGAACGGGGGTTCTCTCAGCTCCGTGGGAGCACATGAGGAGCTCGCTGATGTGAGAAGCAACGAATCCGATCAAGAAAGACAAGACGGCTGAGGATGTAGTTACGCTGACCATGTTCACTCCAGTATAAGCATTCCATCTGGCTGGGCAGTATTAGTTTCAGCAGGCCAAGATACTGATGGGCTGTGCAGCATGGAACATTTTTAATGTTAGTCGGAGTGTACTTTATTATGTTATATTTAAAATTTATTGCTATACTCTTGTCATCTGACATTTCTACCGAGAAATCTCCCAGTTATAATTAATTCTGTTGAGAATTATGTTAAAACTAGAACTTCAGTGCTTTTTTTTCTCGAACAGTTGTAGTGGTGGGCAATGGGTTACCAATCTTTCCCACCCGATAGCTGCTGGGAATTGTCCAATATTCTTCGTGGTATCTTAGCCCTATCTAGGTCATCCAACAGTTACCTGTAATATGGGACTCTACATGAAAGGTCATGGATAAAGTTTCCTTCGTAGCACACCAATTGTTATAATACCATGTGTTGTTTTATTGAACTGTACCTTAGATTTGAACAATGATAACTATTTGAACTGGAATAAAAAAAAAATACATGCACGTTATAACGTTATAAATTCCGTGATATGGTGAGGTTATATACTTAATCAAAACTCACCAAAGAATATTACAGAACATGATTTAATTTAAACGGTGCAGTATATTAAATGTGCTTGACACTTTCTATTCAGTGCATATCTATAATTATCCCCTACTGATAATCGAGGTGTAATTGAGTAAACCCGCTCTGCTGTGTACGCAAATAATCAAAACAATGGTGGTGTTTCAATAGATAAATTTGGAATACAATTAGAGAATTACGAAATACACTGTTGGGATTCATGCGGCATAATGAGTCAAATTCTTCTTTGTCAATGTGTTAGCTCTTATTAATAGAATGGACGTGCTGTTGTATTATTCAGTTCACAGACAGATTTTGTGTAAACATCCAACCTTATACTGAGTTCATAGTTTCATATACTCCCGACTACATCTCCAGAAATATGCCTTATATACACTATAGCATTAGCGTTATTTGTAATTACCTTTGACGTAGATGCATAGGACCTCAAATAAGGTACTATCACATTGTTTGGCTGGAGTGAATATGGAAGGATAGCATTCAGGATGCCACTGAAATTTGACATGAATTGGCACTGGATCTCTCTAGATGAATTCCTGATATTTTCATGTCTAAGGTTCGGATGATAAGGAAAAGTATTATTTCTTTCCTGAGGTCACTTTGCCCGAAATCTGGAAAATAACTGTGAATGATGGATCCGTTACCCCTTTTAAAGCCATTTTATGTCGCATAAAGTGCATATTTCGGCCATTTTTATTGCTTTAGTCATATTTAGCTTATTTTCGTGTTAAACGGTCATGTTTGGTTATATTTTAAGAATTTTTGTTTAAACAAAGGCGTTCTTTAAAAAGGTGCATTTTATCTGCATCGAGCTTCAAACACAGGACTTAAAAATACTGTAGTAGCCGTATTTTTCTTTCTTTTCCTGAGAGAGATACGTAGAAGGTTCAGAAGACATGATTCTGAGAAAGTGATGCTGTACGAACGTATGATGACAGATACCAGAAAGCATGCTAATACTTCGTTTCCTTGGTTCATTTTTAAGAAAACAGAGTGAGAACTGTAGCTCTGTCAGTCTGCTATATTATCGCTAATCACTTTTTGACACATATAACGTTAGCAGTTCTCTAATGATACCTATCCTTAAATTGCTTAAGTTATATTTTACTTTCTATAGGTCATATTTAGCTGGTTTTAGAGCATTGTTGCTTGCATATTTTGTACTTCTTTAGGTTGCAAACTTCCGAATCCTATTGATGTCATATATCTTATTGTGAACACGGCTGTTGAGGTAAGTAAATTCCATGTCAGGTTGGTAAGAAGTTAAGACCTGACATGGAATTCATTCAAGTGAAGGGACGGATGACCTAGATGTTAGGTCCCTTGAAACAACATCATCATTCAAGTGATAAAAGATAGACGTTACATGCTGCTGTAACGATTGCTGTATACACGAGAACTGTCTGCCTGTTAGGTTATCAACCCATACACCTCAAATAGCACCACCAAAGGCTACGCAGTTATAGGAAAACCACTAAAACCACTGGCTGCACCAAAATGCGGCCATTCTTTTCCTCAGTGGGCAAGAAAGTGGTACTACAGCACGACTAATCCTATGGGCAACACCTTTCATAAGACTCAGACACACTGGTTGTGCTCTAATGTCATTACTCAGCACCATCCATACCCCAACAGCTTACATATTGTCACAGCCATGGATGAAGCTGGGACATTGTTGGAAGATACACTTTGCTCTGGCCTGCACCATGAGATGTAGTTGAAAACATACAGTAATCTCTCAACATTTCCTCATAATCCAATAATTGGATTTAATGTTGTTATAGTGATGAATGATAACCTATTCCTGTAAAATACTAGTGATTTTCGCATCTCCTTTAAGTATAAAACACACCTAGGAATACGTTATAAGTCTTACAGGGCCCTTATTCAAGTTTTCCGAGTCAATTTTTTTCCATACTGCAGTTTCGATCGAAAAGCATATCGTCCTTGCGGGAGCGAAACCTCGTGTCCCACAATGCTCTTCCTATCCATTATTTTCCATAAGGCTGGTCACGCCTTCCAGCCGCACATGGATATGCAGACCATCAGAACATTTTTCGTTGTGTTCATTTTCCTATTCCACACTGCAAAGGAAAAGGAACTTTAAATATGTTAAATATGTTAAATATGTTAAATATGTCCGTAAAAACATTATATGAACATACATTCCTACAGTCTGGTACGGTAAGCTTCGTTTTCCTTGACTCATCCGCATATCCATGAGTTGCTGGGAGGCGTGACCAGTGTTACCAACAGTGTGGTAGGATTACAAACCAAATGGAGGTACGAAAACCACTAGAAACCACTATCCCCCCCCCCCCTAATTAACAATTCTTGAGTTACAGAAATAGTAGTTCAAAATATATTTTGAAGTATATTTCAAGGTGAACTTATCTACTGGCGCGGGAACATCGATACCTTTTCCTAACACTTCGATAAACTGCATATAGAAAGAAGTAGGAGTAGGAAAAGATGTCTGACAGGTTTTCACAGCCGCTACGTGTTGTAATAGTTCATTTGGAAGCGCATATGGAAGCTTCGTGTATTCTCAGCCCTGCCAGAATCGATAAGGGCAAATTTATCACTTCAGGTCTCATTTTTCGACTTCCATCTTAATTATATTGTACTGACTAAAACTTCTCTTCAGTTTCGCATTTGATCATGGCAATACTATGCGCGGGAGTGCAAATGTCGCCAGCTGATGAAATGGATTGGTATTAGTTGCATCCCAGCATTTTCATCAGTTTAAACCAGAAATTAACGGCGTCCATGATTTGAAACCACGTTAAGAATCACACCTTTTCAAACTGATTGGCTACATTTTTTCCAGTTTGCTTTACGTCACACCGACACAGATTGGTCTTATGGCGACGATGGGATAGGAAAGGGAAAGGTGACTTATTAATTTTGGTGCTGACGACCAAGTTACATGATTCAAGAAGGGGAGCAATGGTTCTGTAGCTACTTCAATTGCCTTTGACACTTGAAGAAGTGACATTTCGCTATAAAAGAAGAAATATTTTTTAATTTTACAATTGGCTCTCCGTCGCACCGACACAGATAGGTCTTATGGCGACGACATGTTACGAACGGCTAGGAGTGGGAAGGAAGTGGCCGTGGCCTTCATTAATGTACAACCCCAGCATTTGCCTGTGTGAAAATGGAAAACCAAGGGAAAACAGTTGGGTTCGAACCCACTATCTCCCGAACGCAAGGTCACAGCTGCGAGACCTAAATCGCACGGCCACTTGCTCGATATGAAAATAGAAGAAAGAAAGAAGGAAAGAAAGATACATTGAAGCGTTCCGTGCTAGTTTGTTGTAGGTCCGCTACAGTTCAGGTCCTCCCCGGCTCACCGTTTGATGGCATTACGACTGTGAACGTGAAGAACTCAAATTTGAGTAATTTCGTTATTTCACTATCATATTACATACACCTTTCATTGAAAAACCAGGAAAAAATCCACTGGCTTAAGCATGAAGAAGACTAGAATTCCCACTGCCCACCATGCATTAAAATTTGCCCACTGATGAATGGTAAAAGTAACTAGATTTAGTGGAAAAATCACCGTGATGCCAACATTGAGAGTGACGAGCCTTAAGGAAAATAATGGATAGGAAGAGCGTTGTGGGATACGAGGCATTGTTCCCGCAGCGACGTTATATGACAGGAATGTTCAATTAATATATTTGAATATACTTAATGTGAGGCTTAGAAGGGAAGCTGTCCGATCTCCAGACGGTTCTCGTTACAAACATTTCAGGGATGGCACTTCAACGAAGCTGCAGGCATATAAGAAATCGTGGGAACATTCACGTATCCCAACAAACAACCAAAATACGAAATAGACTCAGTATTGACAATTCACTAATTCACAGCTCTTCAACTTATCAGCAACTACCATAGTGACCAAGGATGTTCCCTCGTAATCAACTTTTTACAATATAACAACGACTACTTAGTCAGTTTTCCAAGCAAAACTATCTTCTACTTATTATTTAAGATAGCATGCTTACATTTTGTTCTGAAATAATTGGTGTAGATCAAGTTTGAAAATCCCACTTCACCATGAAGAGAGTATTTTAAAGACAACAACAGTGAAGAAAAATATTTTTGAATTTAAGAGTATATTTGTATTCAGCTGAGGATGGTCAATTTATAAAGCAGAAACTAATACAATGATTCATTTTAAAATATAATTGCATGTTTTATAAAAATTTTTGTATTGATTAGATGGAAATATCCCCTTCTTGAATTTTAATGAATAGAGATGATGATGGTCTTTTGAGAAGACTATAAAAGTCTTTGAAATTTGACATTTGCATGCCATACACTTCAGTCAGTTCCTTGAAGTGGGGCTGGCCAACAAATTGTTGCCAATAGCAAGGTGTCGTAATGATTGTATTTGACTCCCGTTTCTTTTTGGTTTATTCAGTAACAGCATGGTGACCATTGACTTTTTGACTGGTTTTTATCCAAGGTCTTGTTCTTAAATCTCTTGACAAGTGGGCATCGCAGTCTCATTTAATTATGATTCTTAGTCTGGTACATTATGATATTCATTTCCACCTGAAACTCATCGCAGTATCATTAACAGGTTCCTTGAAACCTAAGTTTAAGTCAGTACTAAGAACGTCATGGTAACTCAACTTGTATACCGTGCGGTACTCTGTGTACGAAGAATGCATTTATGATATATTGTGATGGCTACCATGATACAGTCTGCCATTATTCTCTCGGCTGTAGCAGCTCTCATTTTTGGGGAACATTCTAAAGTGCTTTCTGAAGTCTTCCCTTATTTCTCTACCTAACTTATTTAGAGGCATCTTTTTTCTCCTCTGGTGTTGGTTCAGCAGTTTCACCGGTGGTTTTCATTGCGAAGGCAGTCTTCACGTGCATTGTATTTAATTTACTTAAGAAAAATGTTTTGAAGACTTGAATTCTTTAGCCACGAACTTTAAGGAAGTGCCGAATTGTCACGGTACGCTTAAATTCTCTCTCCTGTACTACATTTCTACCTACGTTTCTTTTACAGGTACCTGTAAGGCTACCGTACGTATAATATCTTGAAAGCATTGTTATTTCCTTCTCTCCAGAAACTTCAGAAGGAATGTCTTCTGAACATTTCCTTTTAAAAGAAGATTTGCACGCAGGATTAAGTTGTTTACAGGAACTAATTGCCTCTTTTTCATTTAAACTCCGCCCCTGCTTCTCGGCTCTTTTCCTTACATTACGCTTCCACTCACGGTGGTGACGCATTCGCTTCAAGCCTCTTGAGAAATCAGTTGCTTGTGTGTTGACGGTATTAGTGCCCTTCATGCCCTCAAATACATATAAAACATTTACTGAATCAATATCACTTTCATCGCCTGCAAACCGAGGTGATTGCACATTCATATGATTAAAGGGAACTTCATAATTAGAGTCCTCTTCCTCACTAGGATTGTATTCGACCACTTATCTGTTTACTTCATAGTCAGGGTCCTTGTCAAGGCTGTCTTCATGGTCGCTCCCTAAACGTTTATCCTCAGCTACCACCTGAAAAGGAAAACATCGCTCAACATATAGGGAAGCTACCAAATACAAAGAAGAAAGGATTAAAGTCACCATTTTTATTGAATGTAAATAACGAATATGTGCGTTTCAGTACAAATGACATTTATATGCATTTAATGTAAATGTATATCAATCGTCTACTGAAAGTTAACATTGAAACTTACATACCATTGATTCTTAATCCGCGAGCAACGTATCCGGTCCATCAATATCGTTGTCAGAATGTAAGGTCACGTTCTCGACACCCAGTTCATTATCGACTTCATTCGCAGTTTCATTTATTAAAATAAACAGGCAAAGAAACAACATTAGGCCTGTGTAACATCTGATGAATTCAGCTGGATAAAAGCGACGTATCGTATATACCTTTCACTGCTCGTATGGGAAGCAATCGAGATGTGTCAGTTCAGTATAGAAAATTGTAAACAATCATTTACGTCGATAGAATGAGTTGCTTTTCCAGATGTGTTAGGCTCCACGAGTGTTCCGAAGATATTATTATTATTATTATTATTATTATTATTATTATTATTATTATTATTATTATTATTATTATTTTACAATATGATTCACGTTGTACCACCACAGATAGGTCTTATTGCGAAGATAGTATACGAAAGGGCTAGGAATAGGCAGGAAGCGGCCGTGGCCTTAGTTAAGGTGAAAATGGGAAACAACAGAAAACCATCTTCAGTGCTCCCGGCAGTGGGTTTCTACACTCATCTGTTTGTCATATTCATGTCTTAGTCTTAACCTACCGTACTTAGCGCCTAATCTTCTCTCAAAAGCTAACTGGGAATCTTAAGAAATGTCCTATCATTCTATCATTTCTGGTCAAATTTATCAAAATAGTTTTCCTCACAACAATTCTATTCCGTATCCTTCATTCGTGATCTATCCATCTCACCTTTAGTATTCTTCTGTATCACCACATTTCAAAAGCTTCTATTCACTTTCTTTCTGTGCTAGTTATTGCCCATGTTTCACATCCTTACAATGCCAAGCTACAGGTGAATGACTTCAAGCTATCTTTCTAATTCCAATATCAATGTTTGACGTGAATGCGCTGCTCTGCATGTTATACCCTCCTTATTTCTGCCATCGTTAATTACTCCACTAACCGAGTAAACATTTTTCATCACCGGGCGAGTTGGCCGTGCGGTTAAGGGAGCGCAGCTGTGAGCTTGCAACCGGGAGATAGTGGGTTCGAATCCCACTGTCGGCAGCCCCGAAGATGGTGTTCTGTGGTTTCCCATTTTTACACTAGGCAAATGCTAAGGCTGTACCTTAATTAAGGCCACGGCCACTTCCTTCCAATTCCCAGACCTTTCCTATCCCATCGTCGCCATTAGACCTATCTGTGTCGGTGCGACGCAAAGCCGCTAGCAAAAAAAATTCATCTACATCATTCAAGACTCCCATTCCTAATCTTATATTTCCTGCCTCACTTGATTTCGTTCGACCGCATTCCATTACTTCGGCTTTATTTATTTATTTATTTATTTATTTTCATTTTGAACTCCTTTACCAAGACTGCGTCCATACTAACCAACAATTTCTTCAGATCATCTGCAGACACATATAAATTATCTATACAATCGGCAAATCTCAGAGTTTTTATTTCCTCTCCTTGGCTTGGGATTCCTTTTCCAAATTCGTCTTTAATTTCCTTTACCGCATATTGTATATAATTTTTTTTGCTAGGGGCTTTACGTCGCACCGACACAGAGAGGTCTTATGGCGACGATGGGATAGGAAAGGCTTAGGAGTTGGAAGGAAGCGGCCGTGGCCTTAATTAAGGTACAGCCCCAGCATTTGCCTGGTGTGAAAATGGGAAACCACGGAAAACCATCTTCAGGGCTGCCGATAGTGGGATACGAACCTACTATCTCCCGGATGCAAGCTCACAGCCCCGCGCCTCTACGCGCACGGCCAACTCGCCTGGTATATTGTATATAAAAAGGAGGGGGTTTCACCCGACTTTCGGCAGCCCTGATTATGGTTTTGTGTGGTTTCCCCATTTTCACACCAAGTGAATGCTGGGACTGTACCTTAATTAAGACCAAGGCCGCTTTCCTCCTGCTCCTAGCCCTTTCCTATCCCACCGTCACCATAAGGGCTATCTGTGTCGGTGCGAAATAAAGCAAGTTGTAAAAAATTAAAAAAAATATTGCAGTTTGAAGTAGCAAAGGGACATACAGAAATATAGTTTTATAAATACAGCTGATTATACAATATGTTTCTACCAATCGTGCGTACCAGCACCCGATGGCTCACGTTCCTGTACTGGTACTCTTACCACAGTTTGGAAACCCCTGGTCTAAAAATCTCTTTTAATGAAATAGTTCAACTAGTTTGCAAATCATTGGAAAACATCTTTTCTGTACGTATTTTTTCATGTTAGTGACATGATAATAAAAGGCTGCATTTGGGTGTATTACGTTAGCTGCGCTGTGTCCTTTCTTAATGGATGGTATACTCAGGGGAAAGATCAATCCACTGTGAAATGTTTCGTCCAGCACCAGACGTTCGCTGACCAGTCGAAGACGAATCAAGTTTAAACCTATTCGTATAAGCTCATTTAACTTGTTTGTGTGGGTAATACGCTATGTCAATACGGAATAACTACCTCGGCGCATTTTGTGAAGTAGGATCTGTTCATTTTAAATGGGATTCAAACTATCATAGATAAAGGAAGGTTGTGCGTACTGGAAGACACAACCTGTTCAGTGCGCTAAGAGTTTACCAATAAGAACTAAATCTAAACACCAAAATATTGTATAGAGGCGTCTGGAACTTTGAGGATCGCGGACGATAGCTGTTTACCGTAGATTCGCATGCAATATAAAGTACGTTACGCGAAGAGAGCTCTTTGCATTCCGAGTTTAATACGCATACTGTAGTTGTACATTGCAAGAGACTTAAAGCACACCATTCCTTTTATTTAAATTTTATCACCATTTTCTTTTAGCTAGCCGTTGAACGTCGCACTAACGCAATGAATGTTTTCGGTGTTATATGAATATGAAAATGCTAGGATTCGGAAGGAATTGGCCAGGATATTAATTAAGGTTCAGTGCCAGTATTTGCTCCATGTGAAAATGGGAACCACAAAAACCATCCTCGGAGCTGCCGACGGTGGGGTCCAGTATTACCCACCGGAAGCGCCGTAACAATTCCCGCATGTTGTTGGCTACGTGTTGTGTGACGTCATGCAGCAACACGACGCCATTTGATAGACGTCAAAGCAATGTGCTCTTCTTGGCATTAAAAAGATCGAATGAAAGCCGCGGTGAGTTTTTTGCTGTCGTTCTAAGCCCAAGTAGGTTTGTGTTATTATTCTTCTTGTTTTCGAATAGGTCTACTATGGACGACGTTAAGCATCATTCATTTACGGTTCTTCCTCTTTCGATCGGCCCAGTACTTCTTCATCCTTTCGGAGTGGGCTTCTTTACGTTCTCGTGACCAGTTGTTGCCGGTCCGTTTTTTGCTACTTTGATCTTTGAATCCCTTAATTTTGTGGATGATTTTTCTGTATTCCTGTCTGTTGTATACTGCCTGCTGTGATATATTATTTTCCTCCATATCCTCCTTGATCCCTTTAAGCCAGCTAGTTTGTGTTTTCCTGTTCTCCATGTATTCCAGAATTCGCTTGGCTGTTCTCTCTGGTGGCATTCTTTTAATGTGTCCGTAGAAGCAGAGTCTTCTCTTCTTGAAGGATGTTGTGATTTTTTCGGTCCTTTTGTATAGTTCCTCATTTGGTCGCAGTCTAAATTCTTGACCCACTTTCCTGGGCCCTAGTATCTTCCTCAAGATCTTCCTTTCTGTCTTTTCAATGTTTTCTAGTAAGCCCTTCCTGTTCAGTGGAATACATTCGATCGCATATAGACTTTCTGGTTTGATGACAGTGTTGTAATGTCTGATTTTTGCAGTGAATGAAACTGATTTTTTATTGTAGACATTTCGACATAACTGGTATGCTGCTTCCATCTTTCTTGCCCTTTCCTGTAATGCTAGTGTTATTATTATTATTATTATTATTATTATTATTATTATTATTATTATTTATGTTCATTACAGTTTATGTATTTTGACCGGATACAATAAAGAATACAATAAAGAGTTAGGCCTACAGCCTACAACCTGAAATATTTTTCTAATGTACGTAATGAATTACAACTCTCACTATTGCATTTGACACGCAATCTAGTGGTTAAAAATTGCATACTACTACCAATCGTACTCCACCGGGCAACATTCTAATGGTAACATTTTTCCACCAATGGGGCTCGAACCGTCTAATCTCGGTGTCGGATCCTACTAACGGCTTAACGATCACCATGTCGTCATACAATGGCTTCAAGGGTTGGAAGTCCGGCTCCATGACTAAATGATCAGCGTGCTGGCCTTTGGTCCAGAGGGTTCTGGGTTCGATTCCCACCCGGGTCGGGAATTTTAACCATAATTGGTGCATTCCAATGGCTCGGGGACTGGGTGTGTGTGACGCATTCCGCATTAGAAGTCATCCTAGGTAGGGCCCTCATCTTCACAGACGTGCAGGTCGCCTAATAGACCGTCTACGAGGAAAAGACCCGCACCAGGCATACGCCATTATTATTAGGGGATGGAAAAAAAATTCTTCCAGGCCGGTATCGATGTCTTGGACTACTGTTGGAGCGAGTGCTTGTGACAAGAATGGTGACTATGTTGAATAGCAATTCGTATCAGTGCCCCACTGCTGTGTATCCTTATATTTGCTTGTAAAACCAAGTTCCTCTGCAGGAGCTCTTTGCAGCGCCCTTGCAAACTTTGCTTCTGGAACAATGGTTGGGATGCTAGTCATTTGTAAGCTAGTGTAGCTACTCTTTTGATAATGGCTGGCTGTGACTTTCGGTGTCATCAATGTGAATGGCTGGGCAATTTACAAGGTATTCTAACATATTGTATATTGTTCAAGCACATCTCAACTTCAGTTGACTTCTTCGCTCTACCCAGTTCGTTTCTTTGAGATGTAGTGAACAACAACCGTCATACTAATGCGGGTATACGTAGTATTACGTACACTTGCGGAACTGAAATGATTTATTCAGAATAAAGGATGAATTTAAATAAGCAAGCAATACGATGTATTAAGGAACTTGAAGAATACTGTCGGCTACTGTGGGAATTAACCCTTAGTTTAAGCTTTAATTACTAACGAACCGACAGGTCTATTGCAAAATGATTCATTCCAATATTTTCCCGGTTTAATTACACATTAAAGTGTATAAAATTGTTTAATTAATTCATTAATTATTTTTATTTGTGGTTGTAGTACATATTGTCCGGGTTTTTGACTACTTCTCTAGGAACCGTTCACTTAAAAACACATACATGGAAAACTACTTGTGCGATGTTAATGAAACTTTTATACGTTATTACCCCATGTATTCGTAGTGTAATACTCAAGTTACAAATTTGTTCAACTAACAAAAGAAAGTTCTTATCACTTTCCTACAGCAACTTTTTTCTCAGCCCAGGATAAACGTAGAACGAGAAACTTGGGCTTGTTTTGAAGCACTCAGTCGTGGCTATCAGATACTACAACCACTGTAACCGTACACTGTGATACTGAATTTATGAAGAGTAATAATGATTGGTAGTTGTGTGCGTGCTGGACCGTACGATTGACAGCAGACGGGGTGGTGAAATCAGGTACTTTATTACCGCGTTCAGTAGTAAACTCAACGCGCAAAGAACACAGCTTTTTGTTTACTTTCAACGTTTGATTTTATTTCCTCATACAAATTCCACTTCCCATCACCTTTTCTCATAAGAACTTTGGGCGTTCAACTGCAGGTTTAAAAATATTGGATTCCTAATTTATAAATGTCACACTGTACAGTTTTTACCAGGGTATTACTATTTACATTATTAACATATCTTTGCAATATTTAATTCTGTCAATATACTTCGTCTGAAAAATCCCTATGTTCCGGTTAATCGGAACTGTTTTTTGCTAGTTGTTTTACGTCGCACTGACACAGATAGTCTTGCGGCGACGATGGTACAGGAAAGGGCTAGGAGTTGGAAGGAAGCGGCCGTGTCCTTAAGTAAGGTACAGGTGTGGAAATGGGAAACCACGGAAAACCATCTTCAAGGCTGCCGACAGTAGGGTTCGAACCCACTATCTCCCGAATACTGGATACTGGCCGCAGTTCAGCGACTGTAGCTCTCGAGCTCGGTAATCAGAACTGTTGTCATTCATGTTGATTATGATTGGCTCGAAATGAGGGGCATTTTCAGACAGTCCATCTTTCTCCCCGTGGTCGTCTTCCATTTTCTTAGCATGTTTTTTACGTTCTTTCTAGAGTTTCAAAAGCGTAGAAATTGACAAATCGGTAAAATCCGCCATATATTCCAACAGTTTCATGCGGAGGCTTTTAATTGTGAGGAATGTCTTATTCACGTATAAATCGGGTATATTTTTTCGTATTGTGGCCAAAGGAAAATAATCGGGATGGATTTTCGAACGCCCCGCCCTCAAACACTGCTTCTTTCTTGACCTGGATGATATATTTCGTATCATTCTCCTTTGAAGCGGCTTCTATTCTCTCTTCACTGACGACAGCGGTAATCCAAGACAATCTGCCACTTTCTGGTACACAGGGAGCTGTGCCCCTACTTTTCCCCTTCACTTTGAAGGAAACAAGTAGCACTCAAAACCATTGCAAGTTCGCCCTCTGACAGTGGTGATCTGGGAGGCACCTTGAAGTTATGTAATAATTATTATTGTTAACAAATTCATTGCAAATGGGAAACATCCTTGTGGCAATGGTCACTTACAGTAATATAATACTAAAGCAAAGTTAACATAATTACCCAACAAACAAACAAACAAACAAACAAGAAGAGTACAACAAGAAAATCCAAGGAAAGAAAATATTACAAGGATTACTACTAGTTTTACATTCTAAATCCAGCATCTTCATACACAATTTCACAAACAACTTAAGTATTTCCAATGCTTAACACTACGGCTTACAATATTATAGGTTGACCTTACTACTAGCTTAACATTATAAGTGATAATAAAGTGAAGTTAAACCGTAATTACCCTACAACAACAACAACAGCAAGAGTATAACAAGCAAGAAATACTTTTAGATTAACTTTCAAAATCCAGCCTCATTATTAGGGCCCAGATTATTTAAAAATGCATATGCGCATATGCAAATGCATATTTTGAACGTTAGTGCATATATAGATATATTTTTCTTATGGGTAATCGGTTATCTAGGATTTCTGAACGAAACGAAAATCTGATGAAATCTATGTTGTACATCCCTTGGCAACACGAGAAGCCTTCCCTGATCAAGGAAAATGTTTTTAGTGTCGCAAAACAAGCAGGTATACCGATAATGATCCTTTTCACAACAGCTATTTCCTTCTTTCTGACATTCCTTCCTCTTTACAGTAGCCTCCCAAGGTTTGCTTAAACAAGTGCGTTCATCTGTTAACTTGCTCTTCGTAAATTAAAATGTAAATGCCTAAAGATAAGAGCTCTGTGCTTAAAAAGTATTGTGCTAATCAAAGGATACCAGATTAATCTACCCTTAGGAAGAACTATTTACTTTCAATGCACGGTTCTGTCGTGGATTCGATACGATCTGATATAGAAGAGAACTGTGTCTGGATATCGGTAGGTGAAACAACCGATTCGTGTGGTCGATACATTGCGAACCTCATTGTGGGTAAATTATGTCTAGCAGAACCCGGCAAACCTCATTTACTTTCGTGCAAAGTGCTAGAAATATCCAACCACGCTACAGTTGCAAGATTTGTTAATGATTCCCTGCGAATTCTGTGGCCTAAGGAATCGGAGGGTGATGGTTACAAAGTGAGCCTTTTAGTCAAAGTTGCAGCTTCGTATATGATGAAACCTGGTCAGTCTCTTCGAGTATTTTTTCCAAACCGCAACAACGTATCATGTTTGACGCATGGGGCATCGTAGTGTAGAAAAGATACGTACTCTCTTTCCATCTGTCAACAAAGTATTTTCAAGTGAGAAAAAATCCGTTCCTAAGAGCACCGGCTCGTGTACAGTTGTAAAAAACACACGAAAATCAAGGCGAAGACGTTTCTTATACTAAGGTAGGTCATTATATAATTGAAACCGTAGACTTACCATTCTCAGTACGTTATGAGGCTTAATTCGTGGTAAACTTTGGTCTATTTGGCTTTGTTTTCCTACAGATCTGTTAACACAATACACTACATATTATGTTCATAAGTAGGCGAGTGTAAGTTAGGAGTGTTCAGACGGGGGAAAATAATAAGGAAGAAGCGTTCTTTACATGTGATCATAGTAATCTTGCATGTGCGCGTGCTGCTTATTTGTCAAATTTTCATTCTTAATTTGCACAACAACTTGATGTGATAGGGGAAAACTGACTTCAGTTCCGGAATCAGCATGTCCGATATATAAAATATCACTCCATTTCCCTTGATATCTGCGTTCCGTTCTCTGTAGATCCTGATGGAATCTTTCTCCTTGCTCTTCGCTCAGCATTCGTAGGATCTCAGGGAAATAGTCCAGATGTGAATGTAACATGTGCAATTTCAAGCTCATTTTACAGCCTAAATTTTGGAAAGAAACAAGTAATATATACACATGTGGCGAAACTACGTCATCCCTCCACCACAGAAACCTACATACAGCACTGTAGGAAACGACAATGTAAAGTTCCGTACAGAATAAATAGGCAGTTCAATTCAAATGTTGTGTTTACTGTGGCTGAAAAGTCAGTAAGTGTAATGTTCCCCACATTTGGTGACCCCGACGTGATCAACATAGTGTGATACAGTTATCTACATAAAGTCAGTGCTATTCACACGCTAGTTACCACCGTCGCTATGGAGCAATTACAACAGCAGCTACAGCAATTACAAGAGCAAAATCGCCTCCTACAACAGCAACTTCAACAGCAAACGCCGCATTCACCACCCTCAGAGGTTAGTATTGTACTGAATCGTGTTGGAGTTAAATTACCTGTTTTCTGGCCGGACAAGCCGGCGCTATGGTTCGCTCAGGCAGACGCGCAGTTCAATGTATCCGGTATCACGCAGGACGCAACAAAATACGCCTACATTGTTTCCCAGCTGGACAGTCGCTATGCCGTGGAAGTTGAAGATAGTATTACCAACCCACCGGCGCAAAATGCATACTCGTATCTGTGTACCGAACTCATTCGGCGTCTTTCCCTATCGGAAGAGCAACGCGTTCGTCAACTGCTCATGGAGGAGGAGCTCGGTGACCGAAAGCTATCCCAATTCTTACGACACCTTAGGTCTCTCGCGCGGGCAGAACACAAGTAAAAGATAACCTCTTAAGACAATTATGGATACAGCGCCTGCCACCACAAGTACAGGACATTTTACAAACACAGAGTGAGATGCCGCTAGATAAGTTTGCAGTCTTGACCGACAAAATTCTTGAGGTTTCACCCGTGCCACTTCCCGCCACTGTTCACGCACTGAGTACACCACCAGTTAGTGGGTGAGCCAGCTCGCAAAGAGGATAGATGAATTTTCACACCAGATGGCAGCACTGCAAACTGCCTTCTGCGCACGCTCCCGTTCCCGGGATCGGCTAAGCCGCCCAAGCAACAGCCGCAGGTCTTCTCCGACAGCCGGTGCACAAGGTATCTGCTGGTACCACCGCCGCTTCCGCGAAAAGGCACAGAAGTGGGAATCACCTTGTAGCTTCTCGTCAAACTCCAACGGCAACCACTGACGGCGGTGAATGGTTACCCAATAGATGGAAACCGCCTCTTTATCAAGGACAAGAGAAGTAAGCATGAATTTCTGATCGATGCTGGGTCGGATTTGTGTTGCTTCCCGTATAAATTCCTGAAGAGGCGTCGCCATCAGATCGGTTATGAACTCGCAGCTGCCAATAATTCCACAATCCACACATACGGGACTATGCACATGAAATTGAACCTCGGATTCCGACGAGAACTTTTATGGAGATTTGTTGTTGCCGACGTCGCCCTTCCCATCATAAGATCAGACTTCCTCGCCTGTTACCATCTTCTGCCAGACTGTCGTAACAAACGCTTGGTCGACGGCATCACAGACTTATCAGTGAACGTCCAAACTGCTAACTCTCTACAACCCAGTGTGAAGGATCTCAATATACCGGCTACGTTTCATGAAATTTTCAAGGAATTTCCTGACCTCACTCGTCCATCTGGAGCCCCGCGAGAAGTACGCCATTCTACGGTAAATTCCATCCGCATTACACCAGGATCACCTGTCTCCTGCCGAGCTCGTCGTCTCGCCCCGGATCGTCTCCAGATTGCTAAGAAGGAGTTTGATGCCATGCTTCTGGAAGGTACAGCACGACGCTCTGAGGGTCCTTGGTCGTCACCGCTCCATTTGGTACCGAAGAAGGACGAAGGCTGGCGGCCCTGCGGAGATTATCGTGCCTTAAACTCACGGACCATTCCTGACAAATATCCACCTCGGCGTCTCCATGATTTCAGCCATCAGCTTCGTGGATGCACTATTTTCTCCGTTATCGACCTAGTGAAGGCCTACACCTAGATTCCCGTGAACCCAAGTGACATTCCAAAAACCGCAATCATACCGCCCTTCGGACTGTTTGAGTTTCCTTTCATGACCTTCAGACTACCCAATGCTGGTCAAATCTTTCAAAGATTCATAGACGAAGTACTATCAGGTCTGGATTTCACGTTTGCGAACGTCGACGACAACTTGGTCTTCTCTAACAGTCCTGAAAAACACAGGTGCCATTTTCGAACTCTCTTCCACCGCCTCTTTGAGTATGGCATCCTCATCAATGCTACCAAGAGTGTCTGAGCATCTCCAAGAGTCACCTTTCTCGGATACGAAGTCTCCGCCGCAGGGACACGACCATTGCCGGAACGCATCACAGCGCTGCAGAATTTTCCTCTCCCGAAAACTGCACGTGAGCTCAGACGTTTCCTGGGAATGATCAATGTCTATGTCCGACTCGTTGGCTGAATGGTCAGCGTACTGGCCTTCGGTTCAGGGGGTCCAGGGTTCGATTCCCTGCTGGTTCGGGGATTTTAACCTTCATTTGTTAATTCCAATGGCCCGGGGGCTGGTTGAACGTTTCCACCGTCAACTCAAGGCAGCCATCATGTGCCATCCTGATATGTCTAGGCTCCAAGCCTTACCAGTTGTCTAACTTGGTATCCTAATTGCGCATAAAGATCTTGGCGCTTCCTCGGCAGAGCTAGTCTACGGAGAACCAATTCGACTTCCAGGATAAATGCTTTGTGCCACGATAGACAACCGCCTTGAGGACACTTCAAGCTTCGTAGTCAGACTCCGCCAACAAATGAGTCGACTACGTCCTTTGCCAGCATCACGGCATGATCAACATTCCACCTTAATCTTCAGGGACTTGAACACTTGTACTCATGTCTACCTACGTGATGACACGGTACGCGGCGCGCTATAGCCGCCATACACTGGCCCACATCGAGTGTTAGATCGAAGTGATAGGACACTGACTGTGCAGATAAGAGGCAAGCCTGTCCGCGTCAGCATTGATTGGTTAAAACCTGCTTTTCTCCTGGCTGATAACACACCATTACCTGGACAAAATACCACTCAGGATCATTGCATCAGCCCTGAGAACACTCTCCACAATGACACAGCCGCAGCATCACCGGCACCTAAAAGTGCTCCACTATCCCGTGACTTGGCACCTAGAACTCGCTCCGGCCGAAGAGTTAGGTTCCCAGACTACTTTCAGCCGTGACTACCTCGACTCCGTGGGGGGCTGGTGTGGCGAAACTACGTCATATCTCCGCCACAAGAACCTAGAGGGCATCAGCTGGACCTCGTCACACTAGGCAACGCCGGTGAAATCGTGTAGAGTGCCCGTCTTCTTTATGATTTCCATGGCATCATTATTGAAACAAGATATAATAAACAAATACATCGAGTGCCTTTCTACATATTGTCATCTATGGACGGCATTGTAGGAAACGGCAATGTAAAGTTCCGTACGGAATAAATAGGCAGTTCAATTCAAATGTTGTGTTTACTGTAATTGGCAAGTTAGTAAGTGTAATGTTCCCCACACACAATGTATTTGTAGTCAGAATCCTTTGTGTTTCCAAGAAAGGTTTTGACCACATTCCGGGATGGTGCCCATGCCGATCACTTTGCAGCGCACATAACGTCTTCAAAATTAGCATCAGAGAGAAATTTTCTGATATCTGGACCTGTGAAAATACCCTCCTTGATTTTAGAATTACTGATGCCTGGGAATCGATGACGCAGGTACTGAAAGTATTCACCTTCATTGTTAAGGCCTTAACGAATTGCTTCATAAGCCCTAGTTTGATATGAAGCGGAGGTAAAAATATTTTTCTCTTGCGAACAAGAGTTTCTTGTTTTATGTTTTTCGACCCTACGATCCATTGTCTACGTGGCCATTCTTTTTGAGTCCAGTGCTGTAACATTGCTCGACTGTCTCACTCACATAGAAAACAAGGGTGCTTTGCGTAACCTCCTTTCAAACCTAACAGAATACCTATCACATTGAAATCACCACACACTTGCCACTTGTGTTCCTGGTACTTCAGTTTACACAACAGCATTTCGAGATTTCCATATGTTTCTCGCATGATAACTGAATGAGCACCGGGAATGGATGCAAGTTTGCTTTCAGTGTGAAGAAGGACGCACTTCAAACTACGCTTGGAGGCGTCAATGAATAGTCTCCAGTCAATAGGGTGATACTGTGGTGCTCCTAGTTTTAAGATAACCTCCATAATGTTGTTGCAGTAAACCAAGGCTCCGTCTTCAGGAAAGAAGGGTGTAAATTCTTGTTCGCGATGTCTGTACCAAAAGTACGTTGTCCCTGGTGCCAACATGTTCCTTTTACGAAGTCTATACCTGAGTAACTCAGCAGATTCCTTTGTAAGGCCAAGAGGATTCCAGCAGATATAGCAGATATCCTGGATTCAGGAGGTCAATTAGACTGTATCGCATATATATATATATATATATATATATATATATATATATATCATGGAAGGCTACTGGCAAAAATGAGTGAAATTGGACTTGACAAAAGAGAGACTGAATGGGTGGCTCTGTTTCTAGAAAGTAGAACTCAGAGAATTAGAGTAGGTGAAGCTTTATCTGCCCCTGTAATAATTAAGAAAGGAATTCCTCAAGGCAGTATTATTGGACCTTTATGTTTTCTTATATATATCAATGATATGTGTAAAGAAGTGGAATCAGAGATAAGGCAGTTGATGTTATTCTGTACAGAGTAATAAGTAAGTTACAAGTTTGTGAGCAACTGCAAAATGACCTCGATAACGTTGTGAGATGGACAGTAGGCAATGGTAGGATGATAAACGGGGATAAAAGTCAGGTTGTGAGTTTCACAAATAGGAAAAGTCCTCTCAACTTTAATTACTGCGTTGATGGGGTGAAAGTTCTTTTTGGAGATCATTGTAAATACCTAGGTATTAATATAAGGAAAGATCTTCATTGGGGTAATCACATAAATATGATCGTAAATAAAGGGTACAGATCTCTGCACATGGTTATGAGGGTATTTAGGGGTTGTAGTAAGGATGTAAAGGAGAGAGCATATTTGTCTCTGGTGAGACCCCAACTAGAGTATGGTTCCAGTGTATGGGACCCTTACCAGGATTACTTGGTTCAGGAACTGGAAAAAATCCAAAGAAAAGCAGCTCAATTTGTTCTGGGCGATTTCCGACAAAAGAGTAGCGTTACAAAAACGTTGCAAAGTTTGGGCTGGGAAGACTTGGGAGAAATGAGACGAGCTGCTCGACTAAGTGGTATGTTCCGAGCTGTCAGTGTAGAGATGGTGTGGGAGGACGTCAGTAGACGAATAAATTTGAGTGGTGTCTTTAAATGTAGGAAAGATCACAATATGAAGATAAAGTTGGAATTCAAGAGGACAAACTGGGGCAAATGTTCGTTTATAGGAAGAGGAGTTAGGGATTGGAAAAACTTACCAAGGAACTTGTTCAATAAATTTCCAATTTCTTTGCAATCATTTAAGAAAAGTGTAGGAAAACAACAGATAGGGAATCTGCCACCTGGGCGACTGCCCTAAATGCAGATCAGTAGTGATATTGATTGATTGATTGATTGATTGATTGATTGATTGATTGATTGATTGATTGATTGATTGATTGATTGATTGATTGATCTCGAGTGAAGTTAATTAGTGCACTTTGCTCGAACAGTCTCCGTAATTTTTCAACACATTCAGGGAAGAAATCACAGTCAGAGTTAGTTCCCGCCATTTCTGGGTCAGATTCAGAAGAGGGACAATCCTGTAAATGTTCTGGACGCTGTGGTATTGGTGTATCAGGTCCATGAGGAATGGGTAAAATTGCAGATCTTATATTGCTTGGATACACAATGTTATCTTTGTTGCTGCTGTTAAACCCCTTCACATTCACAGAACAGAAGTAGCAGTGAGTACTGCGGTCTGGGGGTTCTCGCCACACCATTGGATTACCGAATGACAACGCAGTTCGTTTACCGTTCACCCATTGCCGCAACTGCTCTATACAAATTCTATAAGCCTTATGTGGTTCCCACGGCTTGTCTTCGTCTCCAAGTTTCAAGCCAAAGTAGGCATAGTAGGTCCTTCTCACGAACTCGGTTATGTTGCGCCGCTGTCTCATCGGCACGAAACTTCCACATACATAGCGGAATGAATCTGGATTGTTCTTGCAGCCACGTCGTGGCATGTATATAGATGTAAGTTCAATAAAAATATTAACACAGTACGTCACTCACATATAGAACGCTTATGAAGACAAAAATCTCTCTTCAATAGCAAGCGAAACACAACCCAGACTGTCGCAGACGAAACACAACGAGAGAATGACGCCACTCAGCCAAAACCGCGCCTTGTCGGGTGTCCGAGAAGTCCCCGTACCCCTAGTTTCATACGTTTTATATTATAGTGGAATACGTACATATAAAAACTATGAATCTAGGGAATCTGTATGTGCGCCATCATACAGAGTTCTATCTGTCTCCAAGTCCTCATTGACATCTTGCGGACCATCTCAGGAGTTATAGAACGGAAGGCTTCCTCCACACTTTGGCGCAATTCTTCATTTGTCGTGTACCGACGTTGAGCCACATGGGACTTGATTATTCCTCATAACGAGTTGTCTGGCGTGGTAAGGTCCGGGCTTCGTGGTGGCCATTTCAACGGGGCTGGAGATGTTGGTGAGCCACGGCCAATCCAGCGGCCTGGAAATTGTTCATCAAGGAACTCGCGCACCTGAATAGCAAAATGTGCTGGAGCCCCATCCTGCTGTAACCACACATGACCCATGATTCCCTTGTCTTGAAGCTGAGGTATGAACCAAGATTGTAACATATGCAATAAGATTTTCCATTCACATATTCATAAAAAAATACGGTCCGCACAAGTGACGTGATGATATCCCGGCCCATACCATAACATGAGGGGGGGTTCCTTTCCAACTCTTGCACATAATGAGGATTTTCCTTAGACCAGAAAACCACATTCCTCCTATGTCAACTGCGATATATCGCACATTCATCAGAAAATAACACTCTTGAGCGAGACACGGCAATTGGGAATTTTCCAACAAAGCACGGCAGGCTGCAACTCGTTGCTCCATGTCATTGTCAGATAATTCATTCACATGCATCGGCCTAAATCCTTTCATTTTCAAATCTCTTCTAATGTGGTCATACATTGTTGACCGCGGTACTTGAAGTTCAGCTGCTCTTTTGCGAATGGATTTCAACGGAGACTGCTCAATTGATTGAGCGACGGCGGCACACGTTTCTTCTTCTTACGTCCACTACGCGGCCTGTCTTTGACACTGCCTGAAGCAAACGCACGTTTCTTCTTCTTACGTCCACTACGCGGCCTGTCTTTGACACTGCCTGAAGCAAACGCACGTTTCTCCCAATCAAGCAGAGTAGCTTTACGAGGTGGGGGTTTGACAAAGCGATCTCTAAATGCACTCATTATCACTGTCATTGTTTGCACCGTATGTGCTCGTTCGTGCACTCACACACACGCCACTAATCGCTCCTCAACAGTGTAGCTGTGTCCGCTCAAGTCCGCCATGACTTAACGACTGAATTGAGACTGACAACAACGCTAGCAGCAGGGATACCAATACCAATAAAACAACTATTGAATTTCCCAATTATACAAACTCAATTGTCCATGCCATAATATAAAATAATAATATCATACGTATGAAACTAGCTGTGCGGGGACTTCTCGGACACCCTGTAGTTGCCGGCTCCACACTCTGAGCGTGATGATACAGGACTATGAGATGGCTGGAGGATGTCGAATTAATAAAATTATAAAATAAATTAATAAAAGAATATGGAAATTTAATTCAAAACAATACTCTTCCTAACAACGTATGCATTAGTGCATATGATGAAATAAACATAAGAAAGGATTTTGAGAAAGTGTGATGTGATGGGGAAAACTAACATCGGATCCTGATTCAGGATGAGGAAGTCATCATAAAAAGCAATACAGGTTGGCGGCAATGAAACCGTCGCAGGACAGTGTAACAGTCATACTGTGCGTGTTCGTGAAGCAAAGTGCGCATTTGAATCTGAAACTCTATATAAATATGTCAGTTTTGTCCATGTGCATGATTCGTCACTTTCGAATGCGATTAAGGGACTAGAAACTCGCGGTGCACCCCTACACGAATCCCTTCAGTTAATTCAAAACACTATTTGTTATTTAAATTGTGTCCGTGGTGAAACCGCACAAAAAGTTAAAAGGAAACTCAGTGCGGTGCTGGACTACAACCCAGGACTGAAGAAGATTCAATCCATAAGCAACTACATAAGTGGTATCAGGCAGTCTTTGCCAGAAGAATATTCCGAGCAGTCAGTGCCAGTGTACAAGTATTGTCCAGTTACGTCCGTCGACGTAGAACAATCATTTTCAGCATATAAATTAATTCTGTCCGACAACAGAAAGTCATTGATCCCTGAAAACATTGGAAAAAAAACTGTAGCTTAGATAACCTACTGCCATGCATAATTTGCAAGGAATGAAACACGTTTATCAATTTAACACTGAGTTGAAATTAGATAATGCGTTTGGTATTTAGTGCATATTTTGGTGAATATTTTCAACATTTTAGTTCATATATGCAAGCATACTTTTGGATATTTTAGTGCATATGAATCCGGGCCGTATTCATTGTATACAAATTCGCACATAACTTAATTATTTTCAGTACTTAACACTACGAATTACAATACTATAGGTTGAACTTACTACTAGCTTAACACCACAAATGATGATAAAGTAAAGTTAGAAACATACTACCCAACAACTATAACAACTCGAGTACAAAAGCAATTCCATGGAAAAAAATATTACGAGAAATACTACTAGTTTAACATTCTAAATCCAGCATCACGTACAGTTTCATACACAACTTAATTATTTCCAATAATTATCACTATGGCTTACAAAACTATAGGTTGAGCTTACTACTAGCTTAACATTACAAGTTATAATAAAACATAATTATCCAACAACAGCAACTACAACAATAAGAGTACAACAAGCAATTGCATGGAAAGCAAATGTTACAAGAAATACTACTAGTTTAATTTTCTAAATCCAGCATCTTCATATACAAATTCACACACAAGTATTTCCAGTACTTAACACTATGGCTTACAAAACTATAGCTTGAGCTTACTCCTAGCTTAACACTACAAGTGGTAATAAAGTACACTTAAAACATAACTACCCAACAACAACAACAACAACAACAACTCGAGTACAAAAAGCAATTCTACGAAAACAATTACACGGAATACCACTAGTTTAACATTCTAAGTTCAGCATTATTGTATAAAATTTCATACACAACTGAAGTATTTCGAGTGCTTAACACTACGGCTTACAGTACTATAGGTTGAGCTTAACATTACAATATTAATAAAGTAATGTTATATACATAATTACCCCACAAGAACAACAACAGTAAAACAAGCAAATCCCTGGAACGAAAATATTACAAGAAGTATTACTAGATTAATTTTAAAATTTTAAATTTATCATGATCATATACAAATTCACACAAAACTCAACTATTTCCCAGTGCTTAACACTACCGCTTACAATACTACAGGTTGAACTTACTACTAGATTAACATTACAAGTGATAATAAAGTTAAAAACATTGGTATTTACACAACATCAACAACAACTAAAACTATAACAATATGAGTACAACAAGCAATTGCCTGGAAAGAGAATACCACAAGAAGAAACTCCTAGTTTCACGATCAAAACCAAGCACAAAATCACAAATTCAGTGTCCGTGATTTAAAACTTTTACTTTTCACTTTACACTAGCACTAATGGTCTTCTTAAATGACTTGATACGGGAAGGGAATCTGTCAAAGACTGCTGCAGGTAATTTATTGCAATCCCTTATGGACCTGTTAGTGAAGGAAAACTTGTCCACGTCCGTATGGTGGTTTATGGCCCTAATTTTATGCTTATGATCATTTCTCGATAAGTATTCCTAATACCACTCCAGGCAGCCCTTCCCGTATAGCTCTTATAAGGACCACACAGGCGAGCTCTAGTTCTTCTAGATTAAAGACTTTCCCAATTAATGGTATTCCTCCTATTCCCGGTTACGAAACGCATCGCTTTTCTTTGAAATTTTTCTATGGAATTTATTATACCCACCCTGTACGGATCCCAGCACGCAGATCCATATTCGAGAATCGGTCTTTATATGTTTCACTTTTGGCACCCGAATTATCTTTCTTGAGATTCCGCATTATAAAATGTTACGATCTCCAGGATTCCTTTAACTACATTTTCCACTTACTCTGACCAGTTGTCTTTTCTAATAGTAACACCTTACAACTGTCAACTACAACAACACTTTCGTAATTCCTCTTTCCTGTCATTTTCTTTTTACTGAAACACAAATTCTTGCTTTTTTCGCTGTGGATTTTCATTCGATTTTCCCGCGCTCATTTTTCAATCGTATCTAAATCCTGCTGTAGCAATAGCTCGTCCTCCTCTGTCTTTATCTCCCGGTATATGACGCAATTATCGGCAAAGAGGCGCACTTCATATTTTATCAAATCAGGCATATCATTCATGAAAAGTATGAAAAGATTTGGCCCAAAAACGCTACTCTGAGTCACACCAGACGTAACAAGTATCGGAGAAGATAGCGTTTCTCCCACGCGCACCCTCTGAATTCTTCCATTGAGGAGTTCTCGTATCCATTTCACAACTCTGGTGTCAATGCCTTTATGCGCTAACTTCTTAAGGAGGATGTCATCTGGCACAAGATCGAATGCCTTAGCAAAATTAATTACTATTGCGTAATTCCTTGACCCACTGTCGAGCTTATCCGGTATATTTTGGCATACGGAACAAAGCTGACTTTCGCAGGTGAATCCTTCCCTAAAACCATGCTGCCCCTTAAATATCATTCCAAAAGTGTCCCATTTTACCTCAAATAATCTACTATTAATTGCTCCATTTGTTTGCAACGCCAAACTTACCGGTCTGTTGTTATTCAAGTTGCTCCTGTCAACCCCTTTGTGAATAGGAACTACAATGGCTGATTTCCAATATTCTGGAACCTTCGTACTGTTCGGTGATATATTAAAGATTCTTATTAAATATGGTAGGATCGCTTCACCCCCGAGTTTAACTGCCTCTCTGGAAAAAGAATCTGGCCCACAAAGGTTTTCCTCTGGGTTTAGAAAGACCTTTACGCAATAATGAAGCTTTAATTTGGACATCCTTATTAGTTTTCGGAAAATTGTCCCGGAATAACTGTGCCGCCGGAATGAAAAGCTTCGTAGTGTTTATTTACTGCTTGCGCTTTATCTATATCTGTTGTCACCAATAAATCGCCACCTACACAAAGAGAAGGGACTGACCTGTTCTCCCCCTTCAATCTTCAATTTTCTTTTCTGTTAGCGAAAGGTTCACCAAACGTCTATACGCCGCTTTGCACGCATCGTTATTATTTCTTCCCTTGAACGCTCTCCCAGTCTTACGTTTAAGCTTCCTAAGTACGGCGGGTGTGAATTTTCCCTAGTTATCTTTTGGGAACGAATTTATTCAGTCCAGTATGTAAAATGGTTTTGAAGTTCCCCAAATATCGTCCATCCCCTTGCCCTTCTTTAACCAATTAGTGTAGCACAACCTCAGATAGTTTTGAAAACCTACGGAGTCTCCCCTCGCATAGCTCCAAATAGTCTTAGAAATGCCCACTTGCCTCCTAATACAAGTTTCCTAAGAGAGATCGAGTATCACTGAACTGTGGTCACTAATCCCCTGAATTACGTCACAGTATATAACTATGTCATCCGGTCAGACTAGAACATGCACAACACAGGCAGACTGAAAATAACATGCGGACAAACCTAGGTCTGGGCATTCCATCTCACAACTGCCCGGGGAGAGTGTACGCGGCAACCTTGTACCCGATTAGGTTAACCTTTATAACCTACTAGCAAATGTACCCGTGCTTCGCTATGGTATTCTACTTCGTATACGGATATCGATGTAAATTACTGTACATGAAGTGAATAAGATTTTTTAATTTGTATGTCTCTTGGCGTTATCCGAGGAACAGCATAGGGAGATCCGCGGACGAGGTTTCCAATCTAAAGTGCGAGTTGCGGAGTAGTTATTATAACGGCAGGTCCACTTGTTTGGTGCAATTCACAAAGGAGTTGAGAATTTTCATTTAACGGCAGACCCCATCACCTACTGCGCGGCCACAATCGATTTGGAGAGTTTTCGATACAATGGCAGGCCCCATTTCCTACTTTCAGACAGATTACAGTTGAGAAATTTTTATTATAATGGCAGGCACCTTCCCTACTGCCAGTCTAAATTGAGTTGAGTTGTTATCATTACAATGACAGACCAATTTTCCTAGTGCCAGTCAGCTTACTGCCAGTCACACCTAGTTGGTGAGTTTCCATTATAATAGCAGGCCACTATGCGTAACGTCAGTCACATTTTAGATGAATAAATTTGTTTATATTGTGAGCCACCCTTCCCTACTGACAAACAAAATCCGGTGAAGGTGTTTTGAAAAAAAAAATTGCACACTCCCTTGCCTTCTGCTAGTCAAATCGAGAAGAAAATTATTCATTACAATGGTATACACGAATTTGAGGACGACCCCATTCCTACTGCTAGTCAAAGTCGATGTGGGGAGTACTGATTACAATAGCAGATGCCCTACTGCTGATAGTCAGTATCGATTTGTAAAGTATTAATTACAATGGCAGAGTCACACTTTCTAGATAGCATAAATCGACTTCAATGAATAAATATCGATCGACATACGGAAGTATATGCATGTTCACCTTCATTTGCAGAATAACTGCTAATAAACGGTGAATCATATCGAAAAAAGGATTTTACTATAAGACGTCTCTGGCCTCATTTAGCGATCTAAATGGCTGGTCTTAAGATATTTTCTCGTATATCATCTATTTAAAGTTAAGATTGCTTTAGAAGCGTGGAATAGGGTGAAATTGGTGTAATATTTTCACACAGTGTATTACTTTTCAGATACTAATGTGACAAATTCAAACATAGAATTTGGCTCACATATTGCTACTGGGTGGGCCAATATTTGTGTAGAACTTGATGATCCTGTCTTTCTTGTAAGTGATTCAAACCATTAGTTATACCTGTACAAAGTGGAAAATATAGGTACAATTCAGAAGTAAAGCCAAATTTAACGTATAAGGGATAGAGATACGACAAAAAGTCATAGGACCAAAGTTGTAGATCACTCCAAATTGAACGGCTTACCGTTTAGCCACCAAATACCTCGAAAGGAAGGTCTGCACCGTCATTAATATTGTCCCCATATTTCGATATTTTTCGGGGGTAAAAAATAAACATCCCGTAATTTTTCCGTCGGTCACAGGCTAAAAGCTGTAATTTTGCCAAGTTTCCATTTCTAGCTCGTCTGGCAGATTATGCTGCCATCTTGATATGGGAGAGGGGGTTAAAATTAGGACTTTCAGGAAACTTTTTAAGCCCATGAAACCCATAGGTTATCGTTTTGGATAAATATATCGGACTGCGTTCTTATGAAAATTTGAAACTCCCAGCGTGCCCCCTCAGGGAATTTTGAGAATTTTCGACTTTTATAGGGATCCTGAAGTCATCAGCTTGTCTGGTACCAAGTCTTAAGTTTCTAAGATGCCTTTAAGTGTCTCATTAATTCACGTCTGTTTTCATTTTTATACCTTAATTTATAAATATATGTACAGTACAGTATATATAGATCGCTCCAAATTGACTTCCATTTATTAATATGGATTATATTTCACCCCCTTCTCTAGTGGTTCTAGGGGCGTCTTACTCCCACCGTATATTTTCCAGGTAGTAAGTCATCCTTGTAACAATTTTGGTTGATAGCCACGTTGGAACATACATACGTCCATTATCTCGGTCATTTTAGACAATTTATTTTTTCACCCTTTCTCACCCCCATTGCCAAAGGGGCTGAACTTCGACTTTAAAAAATCCGGAATGTTACTATTCATCTCAGCAACCCAGAAAACTATGGATTCGATACTATTTTCGATTATTTTTATATCTCACGCCCCCAACCCCCTCACTCTAAAGGGGGGCTGAACCTTGAGTTTTAAAAATCGGGAGTGTTAGTATTCATTTTAGTGACCCCGAAAACTGTGGATTCGACACTATTTTAGATTACTTTTATATCTCAATCCCCTCTCGCCCCCACCCAAAACGGAGCTGAACTTTGTCTTTTAAAAATTGTGACTGTCACTATTCATCTCAACGACCCCGAAAACTGTGGATTAGACACTATTTTCTATCATTTTTATACCTAAACCCCCTAACCCCCTACACCTAATGGTTCTGCGGATGGCTTACCCCCGTAGTGCTCGTCTCCGCATAGTAAGTCATAAGTGTACCAAGTTTGGTTGAAATTGCTCTAGTGGTTTAGGAGGAGATGTGTCATTTACACACAGACACACACATCAATTTTTATATATAGATCAGATTTGATTTCACCACTTCGTGTGCTGTTCATCGCATGGTCCAGTGCTCACACAACTTACCATCAATATTCCTTTCCATGAATTCAGTATCACTCTGTACGGTTACAGTAGTTGTAGTATCGGATAACCACGACCGAGTGCTTCAAAACAAGCCCAAGTTTCCTGTTGTACGCATATCCAGAGCTGAAATTTTTTTAGTTTAGGTAAACGATAAGAACTCCTTTTGGGGTGGGTGAAAAAAATACATTTGGGTTCAACATGCAAAAGTTGCATTACCATCAGATAAGTAGTTTTCCATGTATATATTTTTAAGTGAGCGGTTCCTAGTGAAGAAGTCAAAAACACGTACAATATTTTCTACAACCACAAATAAAAATAATTAATGAACTTAAAAACCGATTTTTGTTATACACTCTAATGCAGAATTAAACAAGAAAATTGTTAGTATAATTCGTGTTGAAATAGGCCTGTTGATTCATTTGTAATTAACGCATAAACTCGAGTGTCCTTAATAAAAATTCCGACAATAGGTCTTAATATGCAGACTGTACTGAAAGCGTAACAAGAGGTGCAGTGAGTTTGATATAAAAATAACGTTTCCAACTAATGGCACTGAATGATGGCATTTTACTAAGTAAAATTGAATCAAGGTACCACAATACTAATGTAGTGAGCTCGCAGTAGCGATCAATCATGTTAGGAAACAAAGAAATCAACTCCCGGACAAAACAATTCTTTACATCAATTTGTATTCAGACCGACTTCGATTTACATTAGTGGAAGATGGGTGAACTCAGAATATCTTATAAGTTAGAACTATGCCTTTGCTGGCGGTACCAAGTGTTCTCAATTGCAATATGTCTTCTGGTATAGGCTAGAGCAATTTTGTTACTTTCATTGACCTGTCTCAGTCTTATCCTCAGCTTTGGCAATATGAAAGTGACTGAGGTGAGAGCAATGGTATAAGGATACTGGTAATGAGAAGATAAATAATAAATTAAGATTGTACTGGGTGGATACAGCTGTACGTGAGAACCATCTTCGGTAGTGGGCTCTCATGTTAGGCGAATGGAGGAGGGTACGTTACCTAGGAGAATAATCAACTCGGCCATAGAGGCGAAGAGAAGTAAACAGGGATCAAGGCGATGATGATTAGACTTAGTTTTCAATGATGTAGTGAAAAGAGGTGCGAAACTAAATGAGACAGCAGAGTAAATTGCAAATGGACAATTATGGACTGATCGTAGAAAGATCTAATATTTTATAATTAATATACATGTCTGGCTGTCTGTCCGTATCTAGTATGTAGGATTACCGATCTATATATCATCTGAATATTATTGAGCATTTATATGGAACCATGAACAGGTTACACAAAATTTAGTGTAATGAGCGTTATTTCACACTTTGGAGCTATGTATACGGTGGAAGTAAAGTGATATAAACAATGAGTGATTGTCTACCAAACATGGCTGATAATGTCGTTCAAAGTCATGTCAATGAGCTTAGAATTCCATGTAAAGTTTTGAACTAGATGCTAATAGCCATGTAGGAATACAAACTTGTTTGCTTGTTCCCTAATATATCACTAAACATACAAACACATACACAGGTTATCGGATATTTCACACGCACACTATGTAACCATAGACTGTCGACCACAATCTCTTTCATTAAGCAACATCTCCGTACAGACTCTGAAATCTTTGGATTCGCTGAAAGTAAATAGTAGAGGCTTGTACCTATAAAGGTGCTAAGGAATGGTAAGAACTCATTATATTATAACAGGGAATTAAAGAGATTAAGATGGAGGTTCAGATTAGCAAGAAGTAGAGTTAGGAATGTTTGCAGGATTAAGGAGAGATTGAAGGAGACTTACTAGGAAATAGAATTCAGTCAAGACGTCAGCTAAGGATAACATCCTGGCAAACATAATTGGCAGCCATGTGACTTTTAGGGAGCAATGGAAGGATATATATTGATACTTTAAAGAAAAGATACAATTCTCTTCACATGGTCATGAGCGTATTTAGGGATTGTAGTAAGGGTGTGAAGGAGAGAGCATACAGATCTCCGGTAAGACCCCAATTAGAGTATGGTTCTGTTTAGTGAGACCCACAGCAGGACTCTTAATGCAAGAACTGGAAAGGGTTCAAAGGAAAACAGCACTATGAAAACATCCATCTATAATTCTTCTTTCTCATCTTGGTGATTTTCAACAAAAGATTAGTGTTACAAAAATGTTGCTGGAAGTTGCCCGACTAAGTGGTTGTTCTGAACTGTTAGAGGAGAGATAGAGTTGAATGGCATTAGTCATCCACAGACTGCATCCCCATTGACCTATCCAACGCGTTTGATAGGGTAGATCACGGGATATTACTGACAAAAATGAGGGCTATTGGACTAGACAAAAGGGTGGGTGAATGGGTGGCTAAATTTCTAGAATATAGAACTCAGATAATTAGAGTAGGTGAAGTATTATCTAATCCTGTAACGATTAAGAGGGGTCCCACAGGGACGTGTTAATGGAGATTTATGTTTTCTTGCATATATTGTACGTAGGTATAAGTGATGTGATTACTGAAATGAGAGATGGAGATGGAATGTTTCAGCAAGAGGAAAAGTCCTCTCAGTTTTAATTACTGTGTTTATGGGGTGATAGTACCTCATGGAGATCACTGTCAGTACCTAGCTATTAATATAAGGAATGATCTTGAAGCTCGAGTGGAGCTTGTAAAAGTAGGTAAGCCAGGGTGAGTGGTTCAGACGGTTGAAGCGCTGGCCTTCTGACCCCAACATGGCACGTTAGATCCTGGCATATTTACTGGCATGTTAGAGAACTCGTGCGGGACAACATTTCAGCACCTCACTGTCTTCCAAGACCGTTAAACGTAGTTAGTTGACGTAAAACCAATAACATTAACATTTATTAATAAAAGTAGGAAGGGTCACAATAAGAAGATAAAGATTGAATTCAAGAGAACAAATTGGGGAAGATATTAATTTATTTATAGGATGAGGAGTAAGGTATTGGAATAATTAATCAAGTGAAATGTTCAATAAATTTTAAAGTTCTGTAAAAACATTTAGGAAAAGACTAGGTAAGCAACTGATGTTGCATCTGCCACCTGGGTGACAGTCCTAAATGCAGATGATTGAATAAAAAGTGCAATGAAATTCAGTCAGGGAGTTTTCATTGAGTGAGAAGGAAGTATTCTTCTTCTGGATAGCACCAATAATTGCAAGGGTTTAGCGTCTACAGCGTTGACGAATTACAGCACTGACCGATTCTTTATTCATGTTCATACCAAGTGCAGAAATTCAATTTATTCACAGTTTTCAGAACACTCTGTTCATAAAAAGAACAGCCCCTTTCTGGAATTGCTCCACATCTTCCTGGAAGTTCAAAAATGGTTTCGATAATATTGCGGTTTTTGTTTAGTTCAAATGAATAATATTCTCTTACGAACTTGGACACGAGTATGCTTACGACAGATATGCTGTTCTGTTGTAGTGTGATTCCAATTATTACGTGTACATTCTTGGGCACGATCATATAAAGCAAACTCCCTCACCGAGACTAACTCAGACACGAAGACTGTGTAAATTCAAGCACAGATACTGATTAGCAATTTTAATTCTCACTGTCTCTGCTCAGAGGTGTGTTAAGGAAAGCTTAGTCGCTTACATAAAACTCTTACTCACAATACACGAAATTAAATTTTTCCGATGACTTTTCTTACTCTGCTGCTTTTAATCAAATCAAATCAAATCAAATCAAATCAAATCAAATCAAATCAAATCAAATCAAATCAAATCAAATCAAATCAAATCAAATCAAATCAAATCAAATCAAATCAAATCAAATCAAATCAAATCAAATCAAATCAAATCAAATCAAATCAAATCAAATCAAATCAAATCAAATCAAATCAAATCAAATCAAATCAAATCAAATCAAATCAAATCAAATCAAATCAAATCAAATCAAATCAAATCAAATCAAATCAAATCAAATCAAATCAAATCAAATCAAATCAAATCAAATCAAATCAAATCAAATCAAATCAAATCAAATCAAATCAAATCAAATCAAATCAAATCAAATCAAATCAAATCAAATCAAATCAAATCAAATAGGTGACGTTGGTATTATTACTTTTACCTTAAAATATTTTCCGATGAAAATTTCTTGCTGGCTGCTTCGGGGTCGTTAGTCTTTCAGACTTACGTTTTTTTCATAATAGCAGTGTTTTCATTTATTTCAGAAGCAGTAATTCATTGTTCACTTTATTTGTAGGTTATAAAACCAATACACATTTTGTTATACATATTTATTCAATAGACCGAGCGAGTGGCTGCGTTGTTTGGGTCACGTAGCTGTCAGAACTCGAGATGCCTTCATTCCGAAAGCCAGTAAAACGGCAGTTGCATGAGATCTTGTTTATCTTGTCTTTGCGTACAAGACGGTAGTCTCGTAAGAGAAGTTCTGTAATAATATCTAATACAAAAGTTCGAAACACAGACAATAACTTTTCATGTTAGAGTTAACGTCCCTCCTATCTTTTGACCCATAAAACCACGTCTCATTCTTAACATGTTTGTGATGTTATGATACTTGAAATGAGGGATAACTGTGAAGGAGTTTACTGTCACCTGATCTTCTGAATCTTGCCGTTTTACGAATTTCGTTTCGACTCTCCAATACCATAACAATCTAACAGAGAAAAGAATACACAGTGACTTGAAAAGAGAATGTGTTCTTGGTATTGCATAAGTTCCTCGCAGGTAAACTTTTCCCAGAAACAAATGAACGTAAGTGGTTGTTGTGGGTATCCACGGGGTTTCTATCTACATGGAAGGTGAACTAAAACTAACCCCATGGCACTACATCCCTGAAGGGCCTTGGTCTACCAAGCGATCGCTGCAGGTTACGAGGTGTCGTGTGGTCAGCACGACGTACACTCTCGGCCGTTATTGTTGACTTTCTAGACCGGATTTTGATAGTATATATATTGTACCTGTCCAAGGCTTCAGTACATAAACAAGTTACCGTGGTTTATAAATATGATATTAGAATGGAGCACCTCCGATGAGCTTCGAACTCAGCCCGGTTATCGAAGTCTCACCCTCCCCTACTAGAATGATTCGCTAGCTGAGTCGGTATAGCATTTTCGGGTCTGACTGGACCGTCCGATGGGGCGATAATCTTCTGATAATCTCTATAGTAGGGGAATATTAATTATGAGAGGAACACTAGTTCATTACTAATGAGAAGAGAAACAATATCTTGTATAACAATTTTACTATACTAGTGAAACACATCTCATTAACATGGATATGCCATGCAACTCACTTTATAAATGTTATTTAGATTGATCTTGACGTCGTGAATGTTCGTTAGTCTCTCTCTATACCTCACCCGACGTTAAATTATTTCAAATTTAAAGAGGCCTTTCCTCTTGAATTCTTTACACTATTTCAAACTTAGAGAGGCGTTTCCTCTCGAATTATTTGCACTCGACACTTATCACTTTGCGCACACATTTAATTAGTATAGGTATATCCTGCTATAATTCTCTTTACCTGTCGTGAATTAATTTATTCAAATTATATCAAGTTACGATATCCTATGATCGGATGAACTGAAATAGACGCATGTTACTTATGTATACATTCCCAAATCTTTGAAAGTCGTATCACAACATTCCCCTAAATTAATCATTGCTGACTATGCAATATAATACACGCTTGTTTCATTAGGATTTTTATCGATACACATAACACGACATTATTTACACAACGTTGCTACCTGTGGACAATCATAAAGCGACTCAAATACCCCAAACATCATAAACAGAGTATCATAGCACTTCCTGTAAGAGATGGGCAAGAACAAATACATTTCAAACACACACGATGAGTCACAGATGGCACAAGTCATCTGCTGCTGGTGACAGTGAGTATAAGCTTTCACTGCCTCCTGGAATGAACTCAGGATCTTCTGAGACAGGGTATATTTAACCTGGAATTCCCTGCACGCTTTAAATAATTAAGGAAATAAATTGGAGGGATCCTTCCTTTAATGCACATTGGAATCTATGCGACGTTGGTAATATTTAAATTGACGCACGTAATCGCTGTGCCGAGATGAATGAATCAGTACTTGTATTCTGTTCCCTTTCAATGGAGCACACACTTTACTTCGTCCCTTTTGACGGGCTCGTAAATCACCCAGTTGTGAGTCGCCCACGACCCACTTCTAAATAGCGGGCCACTGGGTCCTCTCATACTCTTGCTTCACCGCGAATAATCTCACTTCTTTATTTTCTGGCCACAATGGCAGCACATTAAATATTGGCTCTAAATCCGGCCGTAATCGTCATCTTCGTAGCACGGTGTCCACTTCGCACATATTAATAACAGAGGGAACTTTACATTTTTACTTTACAATATACATTAGGGCTACAGCCTGCCTAGCCACCCCGTTCCTCCTCTCGGTACCTCGAATACAATGCTATTTAATGATGAACACCTGTCACACGGGTCCAAATTACATCACGCACTCACGAGCTAAATAATTCAACGATATATACCCCAATGTCATGTCTCCATCCGTTGTTTCAGCAGCCTTAATTACTAGTTAGGAGGACTCCCTACAAGGTGTGAAGTGCAAAAAAAAAATTACTGAGAGATCTTTGATGACTCATATTTGCTATAGAGAAGATGATAACTGGAGTCATTTTACAGAATATTTAAGCCCTCTTTACTCGACAGCGCTTCACACTTAATTAATCGGAGGTCCTTAGAATTACGTCATGCATTACAAAATCCTTATAAAAACGGAAGTAAAATATGGTTGTTCCAAACCATGATGAAGGAATTCCATAAAAAACCCACAATAAAATGAAGTTATTATTTCCCTTTGAAATAGCATATTGGCGATCTACGTTACATCTACATGTAAATTTAGACTACTATATATTTACAATAGGAGACGACTTTCAAAGCTACAAATAGTTGGAAATGTACTAATCTTTCTGGAAAACCACGAACACAGCTTTACAGGAGAGCACAACCATGTGTTTACTCTGCCCTCATGATGCCATCAGCGATGTGAAGTCCTTTGATCACCAACTGCTGAATCACGAATATGACGGCTTGATCTCGTGCGAAGTTCCAGACGATCTCTGCTACACCAGGCGAAATTCCGGCAGGCAGCTAGATATCTCGCTCACTCCGACGTTCTTGTAGACTCCTTATGTAAATGAGGGGAAGTTGTCTCATGTGAATGCGTTAGTTATATTACACATCACTGATTTAATATATGGTTGGGTCTGCTCAATGACATAAGCACCCCAACCTAATGTCGGTTGTGTCCCTGAAGCCCGACATTATTCCCTTCTCATTATACCTATCCTTCTTATTGACAGCTACTCTAGGTCCTGAAGCTCCACTGTTTCACTATACCGAGCTCGATAGCTGCAGTCGCTTAAGTGCGGCCAGTATCCAGTATTCGGGAGATAGTGGGTTCGAACCCCACTGTCGGCAGCCCTGAAAATGGTTTTCCGTGGTTTTCCATTTTCACACCAGGCAAATGCTGGGGCTGCACCTTAATTAAGGCCACGGCCGCTTCCTTCCCACTCCTAGCCCTTCCCTGTCCAATCGTCGCCATAAGACCTATCTGTGTCGGTGCGATGTAAAGCAACTAGCAAAAAAATGTTTCACTTTAGAAACGTCACTGGTTAGGCCACTAATATGTTAGCACTCTCGTATTACACAACAATAATTCAGGCATACTCTATTGCACTTAGTCATACGTAAGTCGAGCTCTCTACTGCGTTAGGGATCGATCTAACGTGGCACTGCCCTTAATCATGCCGACAATGAGCCGTTCATTCACTTTCCTTATATCTCACATTCATATCGAGTACACTTGCTCCACGCACTCAGTTAAATACTGGCCTATTTATGTTCATTTGAGCCGTCTTAGTTTAGGCATGTATGAGGCACGATGCACGACCTCTTTGGAACACGGACAGCGATCATCACGGTTTCGTACCGTCCCTACTATACTTGTTAGCGGCACACTGTACGCGCAAACAGCTTACTCAGATTGTGGTTGTTTCCACATACATTCACAGACTTTAACAAATCACTGCATTACACTGCTCACATTACAGAACGATTTCTTCATAAAAGACTCACACACAAATCACGACGAACTGGTAACGAACTGACGTTGAACTGAAAATGAACTGGTGGTGTCCGTTCCTCAGCTCCTTACTATATAGGCGAGAAGCCCTGGTGCTGGCGGTGGAGGAAAAACACAACCGCTTCTGAAAATGCGCTCCGGTAATACGCAACGTAGAGTGACGAACAGGATATCAAATTGCAGCTCCTGTATTCCCATTTTCACTGAGTGAATATTATTGAAATAGCTTAGTGGATTCTCAAGCAATCTTAAGAACCTCCTTTTGTCTCTGTCGGTGAATGAAGACGAGTGCTAGGGGAATCCCTGAGTTCGTTGCCACGGTCGGGACTCAACATCTGCTAACCATTTAAACGCGCCCTTTTTACGGCGTAGTTACCGTTCTTTCAGTTATGTAGAGCAACTCTCGGTCTCATAATTATGTGTAAAATTCCCTGATTCAAATGAATATTTGCACCTGACTCTCCGTTGAGTATTTGGCGATTATCAGGGGAAAATCAACTGAACTCGATGAGTTGGCAGTGGTGAATGAATGAGGGAAATACGGTATAATGTTAGTTCTCACGTTGGATGTACCCCATGAGCTCTGCTAGTGACCTAGATTCTCTGTCACGTGATAACACGTCTCTTTCTATCTCGCTCGTGGTTGGAGTGAGAAAACTTCAAGTACCAGCGCTCCTGCAATTCCTGGCTGCTAATTACCGACAACCAGAGTTGGGTCGCGCTAGCCGGCATACTGCAAATCGCATCCCGGAGCGGGTGGATAAATCCTAACTTGACAGTTTTTACCGCAGAATGACGCGGGAAACGGCATATTTCATAGATTTTTTCTGCACAATGCTCAGAATGTAAAAACGAATGAATGGTATTTATGTATCGACCGTCTGGAAAGTATCAAGGAAGTGCACTTTTTGATTCTCCGTCATGTCTGTCTGCCTGTCTGTATGTATGTATGTATATATGTATGTATGTGCGCGCATCACGAGGAAATGGCTAAGGGGAATTAATGAAAATCGCTTTGTAAATTCGAGGATTGAGGCACTACAATCTAAGCTATAAATGATTTTATTCATGCTGACTGAAATGGTAGTTTAGGGAAAGGTCTAATATTTAATTCTCAAATACTTATGTTATTAGTGGTTCTACCGACAAATACTACATCATTAAAATTATATGAAATTTAATTTTCGATCGTTTATATCTTCTCGTACCGGTTGTGATAACGGAGATATTCATGAATTTCGATCTATTGTCCATATCACCGGCGAACCGCGAGAAAATGGGTGAACAGAATTTAATGAAAATCGGTATGTAATGTATATAAAGGTAAAACAGCCTAGGCTTTAAATAATTTTATTGACGGTGTATGAAATGGCAACTTAGCGGAAGGTGCCTAATTTAAAAAATACCTGTCCTGTCGAAAAGTATTACATAACACAAGTTATAGAAAATACAAGTTCCGAACATTTATGTCTTATACAGTTTTGCCAGATCGAGGATAACAGAATGTAGACTTTTGTTGCTTATTGCATATCAACGCCGAGCATCACTAAAATGGAAATATTGTTCATAGTGTTAACTGAAGATGGTTTTCGTTATGATAGTCTTAAGGTGTAAAAGCTGGTGGTCGTCGATCCATATCGACAAGGAATCTTGTGAAGATGGTAGTAAAAAGTGAGAAAACTCGTAAAGAATGAAGAAAAGTCAAGAGGGAGTCATGAAAATTTCCTTAATATCATAGAGTCGGAAGAGAACTGAATGTGAAGGCCTACAATACCTAATGTTCATAAACCAGATGCACAATAACATTACATTGACATTGTTGTGATGTAATTTGTCTCATCTGCTGCCACTCATCCCCGATAGATGGAATTACTGCTGCGTCCCGAGTAAAACAGTATACCTGAATATTAGCGGAAAGTAGCTGGGGAGTTAGAAAAGTTTGCAGAAATTATATGGTAGTCTCGTCAACGACGGTTACTACAGCTAGTAGTTAAAATAAATCTTGATAAAATATTAAATGTGATACATACACAATACCATGAGTTCATTCTTTTTTGAGCGACTTTCAGTGTGTTATAATGCAAATGACAATGTATCTTGTACTTACGAAGTAATGGGGTTGCTATGCAACTTGCGGTTCATCCTGAGATTTATGCACTTTGTTGTCTTGATAGAATGAAGTGTGAATTGCTAGCAGAGACAGTGTAGATACATTCCATTTCAAATATTTCACTTGTATATCGGGATTCGAACCACATCATCTTGATGGGAAGGTGATGATGAATTTGCTTCTCGTCAGTGCCATTGGAAAACAGTTTAGAGCCTATATGCCAGGTCACAACACGGCAATTTCATGGAGGTGAAACCACTGAAAATTACTTCTAGGATGGGTGAAAGCAGGAGTTTTTCCCACTTCTCAATTACGTTACCTGAAGCTGAAAGTAAACCCGTTTCAGTACGTCATAACAATCTTAACCCATTAAGAGTCTGCCCCCCCGCATCCAGCAACAACCCTGAAGGGCCTTGGTTTCCCAAACGACCGCTGCTCAGCTCGAAGACCTGCAGATTATGAGGTGTCGTGTGGTCAGCACGACGAATCCTCTCGGCCGTTATTCTTGGTTTTCTAGACCGGGGCCGCTATCTCACAGTCAGATAGCTCCGCACTTGTAATAACTGAATGGACCTCAAGCCAGCCCTCAGATCCAGGTAAAAGTCCCACCTTGTCGGCAATCGAACCCGGGGCCTCCGGGTAAGAGGCAGGCATGCTACCCCCACACCGCGGGGCCAGCCATTAAGCGATACTAGCAACTATTAACACTGAATTTATAACGGTTCCTTTTATTACCTCTGAGGTGAATATTGGTCCCTGTTTCCTAGATATGCGTAGTAAATAACCTATGATAAGTATATCAATAATTATTATGATATTCTGTTGGTAACGCGGACAAAAATGCCAATACAAGTCTATAACACGGTCATGGGTGAGGCGATTAGATCTGATCAAATCCATTCGTATTATTCATTGCCTTGGAAACAGAGAAAGTGTTGGGTCAAGATATTTTATTACTCTAGACTCTAGTGTTGTGAGCAGCTATATATTGTATAGAGAACTATGCTGCTGAAAGACAAAGTAGTGAAGCCAGTATCTCATTTGGAATTACGCAACAGTTTGGCAAATGAGCTGATTGGAAACTTTTGCGCTAGATCAAGAATAGGAGCTCGTCCAGCAACGAAAAGGAAATCCATTAATAAAACAGGTACGGGGAACCCGAAACTATAGGTGATGGCTTAACTTAGGTTACGTAGCAGACCACTTGCCTGTTCTTGGGGCAAGAAGACGATATGCCTGACGTATACCAAGGTCAAACAGAAGTACAGCAGTGTCATCTACCAGAAGTGTGAAACTTCCCCCTGCACGTCTTGGCTTCATCCATACCCGGCAAAGTAATGTATTTCAGACTTTTTTTTTTTGATTATAGCCCGTTCACATTCAAGCATTAGCACTGGTTTAAATTTATTTCACAAGCAGTTATTGTTGACTGTATATTGTATATGTAGGTTGTAAAACCAATAAACATTTTGTTATATATATATTTATCCAATAGACCTAGCGAGTGGGTGCATGGTTTGCGTCACATAGCTGTCAACTTGCATTCGGGAGACAGTTGGTTCGAACCCCAATGTCAGCAGCCCTGAAGATGGTTTCCCGTCGTTGTCCATTTTCACACCAGGCAAATGCTGGGGCTGTACATAATCAAGGCCACGGCACTTTCCTTCCCACTTCTAGCTCTTTCCTATCCCATCGCCGTCATAAGACCTATCTGTGTCGGTGCGACGTAAAGCAAATTGTAATAATAATAATAATAATAATAATAATAATAATAATAATAATAATAATAATAATAATAATAATAAGACTTTCAGATTATTAGGTCGTGTCGAATACATCTAGTGCATGCGGAAGAGATGTTTAGTACAGAGAAAAAACAGACAACTGGAAACCGGTGGCAACCGAACCCAAAACCTTGTGATTTCGAGTCAGATGCCCTCATGTTTGAGCTATAGCATCCTCGATCATTGTCGTTTTGTTGGGAGGGAACTGAGGAACAGGTCTGGCAAGGAGATCTGTAGAGTGCGCGTTACTTGTCCGCTGTGGCTAATTTGAAATGAATGCTTAGCTTTCAATGCTTTCAATGTCCGACTCGTTGGTTGAATGGTCAGCGTCCTGGCCTTCGGTTCAGAGGGTCCTGGGTTCGATTCCAGGCCGGGTCGGGGATTTTAACCTTAATTGGTTAATTCCAATGGCACGGGGGCTGGGTGCATGTGTTGTCTTCATCATCATTTCATCCTCATCACGACGCGCAGGTCGCCTACGGACGTCAAATAGAAAGACCTGCACCTGGCGAGCCGAACCCGTCCTGGGATATCCCGGCACTAAAATCCTTACGACATTTCATTTCAATGCTTTCAATGCTGTACTTGAAATAGTCTCCAAATACAGTCATTCCTTACCGAAGACATCTTAAATAAATACCATAACATTAGCTCACATCCCTGGATGAAAAAAAAACAAATCTGCCGTACCTCAATTGGGATATCATCAGAAGCGAAATCCGAAGGTTGTGGGTTCAGTTTCCGTGTTTCGGTGTCCGGTTAGCCATATACCGGGTGGTACAGCTGCCCCTATTCACGCAGTTTTATGCAACCCGCAGATTATAGTCGAACCTAAAAATATTGACCTTGACTACTCACTACAATGTCTGCTCTTACAACGCTTTCCATAATTCGTTTATTCGTGTCAAGCAAATCAGCATTAATGATAAAATACCGATTGATGGTAAAGAATCGTGAAAATTATGTGTCGCAGAAATGTCCTGTACAGAGAATATTATTGGTGAATGTCTAGAAGTTGCAGCAACACAACAGCACAAAACAGCAACCCGTGATAGCCGAGCTTGCTAAAAGTTAGAGGAGAGTAGCGGTGTTCGTTAGTAGGCGGTTCGAGTCCTGTGTACGACGAATATTTTTATTGCGTTGTTGATGTTCGTGAGAGTCGTGTTGTTGACGACAAATCTAAATCATGATCAGTTCTCATATTGCAGGTACTCAGCTATGTTTGTTTTTTAAGGAGCTCTTAAAAGAGCTATTTGCAATAAAGTGAGATTGTACCGACAGCGGTGCGATGGGCTTATGCATGGCCAATCGATTAATGAAGCAAATGTTCAAAATGACCACCTGCTTCGTTAATGCACATCTGAGCACGGTGGAGGAGAGACATTCTTGCTTGCTGCAACATATGTGGTGGAATCTGCCTGCAGGCTTCCGTGATGAGCCACCGTAAATGATTCGGGCTCTCAGGCTCCTGCTCATAGACTCTTTCCTTTAAATAACCCCAGAGGAAAAAGTCGAGTGGAGTAAGGTCAGGTGATCTAGCCGGCCATGTGACCGGACCCTCTCGTCCAATCCATCGTCCAGGATATGTCCTATGCAAGTGGTTCCGTACTGCCAACGACCAGTGTGGGGGAGCTCCATCCTGCTGGAACCACATCCGTAACCGTGTCATAAGGGGCACATCCTCCAATAAGAGTGGGAAGTACTCACGAAGAAACTCTAGATAGCGTCGTCCCGTGAGGTTTCCTTCGAAGAAATATGGTCCAATTATCTTGTCACCTAGTATCCCGCACCACACGTTGACGCCCCATTGTACCTGAAATCGAGCTCCCCTGATCCAGTGAGGATTTTCAACGCTCCAGTAATGGAAGTTGTGACGATTAACAGTTCCGTTGTAGTAAAATCTGGATTCATCGCTAAAGAGAATGTCCATTAAGAAATTCGCATCAGCTTCAACTCTTTGTAATATCCATTGCGAAAATTCTATCCGTTTTGTAAAGTCATCTCCGTGAAGTTCCTGGTGCAGCTGTTGATGGAAAGGGTGGAATTTATGGCGGTGCAATATTCGCAGTACAGATACATGACTGATGTTCACTTCATTTCCTATGGCCCGTGAGCTTGTGTGCAGGTTGTATGCAATTGCATTTTGAACAGCTTCGTCGTTATTTCCAGATGTCACTGGAGCATCCCGAACGGGGGTAATGTATGAAATGACCCCGTTGCACGCAACCGTCTTTCAACACGTCGAAATGTATCTGCAGTTGGCAGCCTTCGTCCAGGAAATCGTTCTTGATACAAGCGTCTGGCTTCCCGTGCATTTTGCCTTGCTTCTCCATAAAGTAGTACCATATTCACATAATCATTTCGTGAATACATAATGTTTGCTTTCGTGCTAACCGTACAGTACGTGCTCACACGTTGCTGCTAGGATTACGATATGCTGTTTCATGTGCCCTACGTATGAAGTGTAGACCGCTGTTAGTTGGTCTTCGAGTCGAACGTGCGCAATTGCTTGGTTGAATGGGTGGGTCAGAATGTTGACAACACGTGCATGCGCTTCATTCCCTGTAGTCGTTTGCCATATGGAAGTCGCATGTTATTATTCCTTTCGTATGTATGCTTTCTTTATAAAGGTGGCAAATTACTTTTGAGACTTAGGAACGTTAAATATTTATTACGAAAGGCCTTACAAGTATAATATAAAAATAAAATTGAAAAGCTCGTAACTAGATTCGAACTCTAAATGCCTGCTAACATATCGTGTGCTCGCTGCGATCGGTGCCATGTAGCCACTGCAGGCGACAATGAATTGGTCTTGTAGCTCTCTACTAATGGAATTACCTAGGCTATCGCTTCGATACTGATCGTTGATGTTAAAAGTTCTGAACTCGAATGTGCAAACACCATAGTGAACTAAAGAATCGCGTCTCTCTTACGCCCAGATAGTTGCAACCATTTTCTACGCGTTACTTGGTTGAATGAGTCCAGCGTTATGTTTCAGGTGGTATTCACAATCGGTGCGTATGTGGCGATATTTATGATACCTGTTTATTATAACTTCCGTAGAAGAATATCGGAGACTTCAGAAAGGTCTTCGTAAACGATGCCTAGGCGAATACGAAATGACATTAAAAAATGCATGACTCAAGAATGGTTGGAACCCTTCCTGCTTCAAGTAACCTATCGAGGTACGTCTTCCATACGTAATTCCGCGCAGCTATTTGCAACGTACAAGTGCCATCCTTGTAACTCTGTATTCACGAGGAGAGCGGAAGTTCCCGCTTCGACAAGTTACTGATGAGTTACAGCCTTATGGTCCCGTTTTATGCCTTTTTTGATCGAACTAACGGTAGTAATTACATGGCGTAAGCTATCACATCTGCTGTACAGCATTTGCGTGCCACAGATTATAAACTACAGTGCAAAACACGTTTCTATCAATTTCGATGTGATGAGACTGTGGAAAATGGTGGTGCATTGACATGTCTGTAATTGGTCTTACCCTATTACGTTTTTTATGATACCACGACCGCCCTTTCTATCAAAAGAAAATGGCCTCTTGGACCAATCAGGTGCGCAATTCTCTACCGACAGCTATAGGCGTGTTTATGTTTTGTACAGTATAGTAACATTTCGTAAAAATTAGTAGAGTATTGGACACCGCTCTACATAAAATGGTACAGTGTTTTTGAGATGGACCTCACTTACTGCCTCGTGTGCCATTTTTCCATTGTGCGGAGAAGTCTACATCGGGTTAACTGCACATAACATTGCTGTAAGGTGTTGCGCAAGATGGGACGGGAAGCTGGTTGCATATATTCGGGAAAAAATAGGGGCAGCTGTACCACCCGTATATTCTGTACTTAACATTTCTTCGACATGCACAGTTGAGTGCACGTAATCTGGCCGATATAGAAATAGTGACTTATGCCGATAACGGGATGTTACAACACCTCTGCCCCACCAACGGCCATCCGGTTCCCTGGATATAGCAGGTCCCTTGCGCTAATTGACAGCCAGATCTTACCCCTCCCTACGTTGCAGCGTCTAATGAGGTCAAGGTAGTTAAACGATCAAATTACGAAGCAGTCCGTTTCAACGACCGAGAATCACTTTATATTTCACTTCTTACGTAGAACAGACCTTTGTGAACCGGAATTAACTTCAAGCCAATAAGGGACTGGCACATCGCGGGTCTGGTGAGGCCAACAATGTTAAAGTAGTTTCTGATAACATTACACAAGAGAAAACGCGATTGGAAAATAGATGCATCGGAGTGGTTCCGTGCTCAGAACTGCACTATATGTACTCGATACGACCTAGTAAGTTGAAAATATATTTCTAGTACAATTAGTCATGAAAGCTAAGAATTCAACATTTGTGACTGTCTTATTTGTTTTGAAAAGGTAAATTAAAGTGGACGTATATTTTCAGAATCGTTGTAAACACGCGGTGAAAGATTTTAATGGGGTATTTAACCGTATTATCTTAAGTTTGAGCATTATCCGTTGTATCTATGTTATTCGCAATTTTATGTAAATGATTCATAGGAACGCAAATACTCGATCTTCGGCAACTTCTTCATTGCGCTATGCTAAAGCAAACCCATCTCCATACTGGCAACGAAGACCCTTGGAGGAATGGAGGATAAAGGCTTCCACTTATCCGTATATTATAATTTCGTGTGGCTATTTCTAGCCGAGTGCAGCCCTTGTAAGGCAGACCCTCCGACGAGGATGGGCGGCATCTGCCATGTGTAGGTAACTGAGTGTTATTGTGGTGGAAGATAGTGTTACATGTGGTGTGTGAGTTGCAGGGATGTTGGGGACAGCACAAACACCCAGCCCCCGGGCCATTGGAATTAACCAATGAAGGTTACAATCCCCGTCCCGGCCGGGAATCGAACCCGGGACCCTTTGAACCGAAGACTAGTACGCTGACCATTCAGCCAACGAGTCGGACAACCACTCATCCGTGATATCAGCAGTAAGCGGGATAGAGATGCCCGGCCACCTTTGCTGCCAGGAGTTAACCTGGTACCAATTTTTGGTGTTTGTTGAGCAAGTATCAGGCTGATGAGCTTCTCCAGAAGAGTCTGTCCCTTTTCTAAAATGTCTTATTTTATTACCTGGAATCGAACCCACATCGTCATACGTGAACCGATCACACTCCGCTAGGCAACCCTCTGTGATATTAAAGGAGAACATAAAATAAAAAATTTCAAGTCACAACCTCACGTGAGAATGTTTGAGAACCTGACTGTGGTGGTACCCCACACTTTGTAGCTTTTCATATTCTGTAAGTTATATGCACTTATTTTTTTCACCTTCAGTGTTCCTTAATTTACTTTTCACACGAGATTAATTTTATTTAGAAGGAAAGCATTCAGGTAGGGAATTAGTCGTTGTCTGGATGAGCGGGATGCTTGGTGCAGAACCGCTGCTAGTTATGCAAATGTCGTAGCACCGAGAATCCTCCTTAAGCAAGGATGAAGCCCAAACGTGATTATCATCTCGATATATAGCGCCCCCACCACAGGGTACCCAGCGTAAGATGGATAGAGAGAACAAGCTCGGTAGACCGTAAATAGCTTAAAGAAACTTGTTCGTATCATAAGACTCAACATATTGTCAGCCTGATCTTCGTACGTGTTACTCTACTTAGCATGTTGAATATATAAGACCGTCTGCAGCATACGACATTCCTCGTACCTACCCCTATCTCCCTCGTGGTAAACTACACAGGAAGACACGAAGGCAGCACAGATTGAAAATCCGTGACTCCTGTACAATCTTCCGATTATTATCATTTACCTAATTGGTTTTCCAGACTGTCGAACACAAATTATAATACACAGTAAACAAAAAGTGAAATCTTAAGGTATAATGACACTTGTTTTCGACCTACTGGATGTTTTTCATATTCTTACTGAGTATTTTGTTAACGTCTGAAAACCTGTACAGCAAATCTAGCTAAGTGTCGGTTAGTATAGGGCTCATATACGTAGGTCGAGTCATAAGTCATGACAACTATTTCTTTTTTTTCTCGCGAACAGGAGACAACACAGAAAATTCAAGATATGCATTTGGAAACGTACGGTATGCAATTGCGTATGATGCCACTAGATGGTGTATGTAAACAACAGTGTGGGTATAAGCATGCCCCTAAGTTCAGTGTGTGAGTGAGAGCGTCACAAACTGGAATTCAACAAGCAGGAGCAACGATCGTATATTAAAATAGCCGTTCTCCGCGGCAGAAATGAACGCCAATGCCATGCCGAGCTGCGAGCATTAGGTGTGCATGCCATGCCCTATAGAACAGTGACGAGTTGCGTGGAGACGTTCGAACGGGGTAGAGTATCAACTGCCGATTTGCCTCGCCCAGGTCGTCCAGTGTCCATTGACAAAGATGTACTCACAGTGGAAACCTTGGGTGATTATTTCGAAGGTCTGTAACCAGTGGAGACCTGTCCTTTGTACATAGTCTTGTGTATTTGCTGTCTATACCATAATAAAACAATGTTTACCAATGGCCACTTTTCTACGAGAATCTCCTGAAGTCAGAATTTGTCTTCAGGCACTATGCATAAGTACATGCCCTATATTTCCAAATGCAAAAAGTTCGGGAGATAGTGGGTTCAAACCCCACTGTCGGCAGCCCTGAAGATGGTTTTCCGTGGTTTCCCATTTTCACACCAGGCAAATACTGGGGCTGTACCTTAATTAAGGCCATGGCCGCTTCCTTCCCAGTCCTAGCCCTTTTCTGTCTCATCGTCGCCATAAGACATATCTGTGTCGGTGCGACGTAAATCCAATAGCAAAAAAAGCAAATGCATAAAAAAGCAAAAGCAAATTCACCTCCGTACAGGCCTTGAAGGCCCTTGGAGGGGTGGAAGGTAAAGGCTTCCACCATTGTTAACCTCGGCACGTGATGGGGTAGAGTGCTTAGCTCTACGCCCGGCCGCCTTTGCACCCAGGAATTAACCTGGTACTCATTTTTGGTGTAGGCTGAGTGAACCTCAGGGCCATATGTACCTCCGGAAGTGGAAATCTCGTTTCTGAAATTTTACGACTTCCTGGCGGGGATTCGAACCCACATCCTTCCGGGCGAACCGAGCATTCCAAATGCATACCTTAGATTTTCCGTGTTGTCTCCGGTTCGCGAGAAAAAAGTATAGTTGCCATGACTTATGACTTGACCCTCGTAATCTATATATATATATATATATATAATAAGAGTTTTGTCTGTACATTGCTCAGAATTTGAAAAGAATGGCATTTCTGTATCGATCATGTCCACAGTAACAAGAAAATGCAGTTTTTACTTTTCCGTAATGTCTGTCTGTCTGTCTGCTGTCTGTTTATCTGTCTGTCTCTATGTATGTACACGCATCACGAGAAAACGGCTGAAGAGAATTGAATAAAAATCGGTATGTGGGGGAGTGAGCTGCTACAATCTAGGCTATAAATCATTTTATTCACGCTGAGTGAAATTGTGGTTTAGGGGAAGGCCTAAAATTCAATTCTCAAATATTTATATTATTAGCGGTCATATCGATAAATACTACATAACTAAAGTTATATAGAATTAAATATCTGATCATTTAGGTCTTATACATTTTTACTGTACCGGCTATGATAACACAGATATTCATGAATTTGGATATTTGTTGCTACGTCCATATCAACGCCGAGCCCCGACAAAATGGGTAAACAGAATTAAATGAAAATCGGTATATAGAGTCATGGAATAAGAAACTACAGTTTAAGCTCTAAACAATGTTATTCACCCTGGGTGAAATGGTAGTTTAGGGGAAGGCACCTAAAATTTAATTTTTAAATACCTATGTTCTTCGTCCTATGGAAAAGTACTACATAACAAATGTTATAGAGAATACAATTTCCGATCATTTATGTTTTATTCAGTTTTATCGTACCGACTATGATAAGAGTGGTATTTCAGAACCGGAAGACAATTAATAATGTGAAGGCCTACAATATCGAAAGCGCGTAACATTGATCGACAATAACATTATACTGACGGTTGTTTGCTGTAATGCTGTTTGTCTCTTATGCTGACATTCAACTCCGATAGACGGGATTACTGCTGCGTACCGAGTATAACAGTCTAACTGAATATTGGCGGGAAATAGCTGAGGAGTTAGATAACTTTATTCTTTAGCATGCTACATGCCATTCCTCTGGTTCATACATTTTCTGATACTGCTGGTACGTAACACACTGGTTCATCATAGCATGCCAGCTATTTGATACCTACTCTGACGCGTTGTTTTGAATGAACAGTGTGCGCACTTAAGTCAGAGGCTCGATAGCTGCAGTAGGTTAAGTGCGGCCAGTATCCAGTATTCGGGAGATAGTGGGTTCGAATCCCACTGTCGGCAGCCCTGAAGATGGTTTTCCGTAGTTTCCCATTTTCACACCAGACAAATGTTGGGGCTGTACATTAATTAAGGCCACGGCCGCTTCCTTCCCACTCCTAACCCTTTCCTATCCCATCGTCGCCAGAAGATCTATCTGTGTCGGTGCGACATAAAGCAAATAGCAAAAAAAAAAAAAAAAAAAAAATTATAGTAGTAGGAATAGTAGTATGAACTGATCTAGAATTACAATTTAGGCCTATTCCAAATTATAGTACCAGAATTCACTAAATAGCTCAAAATTCAACCCTGAAAAGAGCCATTTCTTAAGAAAAGCTTCTTCCTCTTCACTTTTATTAAATCTACTTTAATTTTATTCCTAATTAGCAGCGAAGATGTGGTTTCTTCTCTGGCTTGGAGGAAAAATTGCCTCCACGTCAGATAGTTCTCTCCCCCACCAGTGTAGTGAATTGAGATTTTCCGACTCATCGGGTACTCCCAGGAAACAGATAAGTAAACGGGCATAGTTTTCTCCCTGGAACTATCCACTATTCGACACCCCTCCCCCCGCCGAAAAAAAGACGAAGATTGTTCACGGATCGTGGATGTCTGCGTCTTGGTCATTCCAGCTCTGTAGCTTTGGACTGTTAGTTCGGCAGCATAGTACTGTTCGTTAAAAGTGAGAAAATGTGTGGTTTTTTATTTGATCGAGTATTTGGTATGAAAGCATTGCTTTTAATCGCGCCATTCCTACTGACGTCATTGTAATGACCCATGTTCATTTCAGTTGGGTAAACTACTAAGAGAGTCTTTCTGAGAATCTATAAAGTCAGGCGGAGAGTGAGTGTCTGCTATTATAATGAAAACTCCCCAACCTTATTGTGACTGGCGTTAGGCAAGCTGGCCTACCATTACAATGAAAATTCCCTAACCCAGTCTTCATATGAGAAAAGACGTAGGTGACTTCCCCGTCGTGTTTCTAGGCCAAAGTTAAGAGCTATGCAACTTAATTAATACAATTTTGCTCACAACGTTTACACTACCTAACCTAGAATTCTGTATAAAATTTAGAATTCCGTAGCGAAGCACGGGTACGTCAGCTAGTATTATCTATATTATCGTTCTATGTCCGACTCCCAGCGAGTTGGCTGTGTGGGTAGGGTCGCATAGTGTAAACTTGCATTCGGGAGATAATGAGTTCCAATCGCATCGTCGACAACCCTGAATATGGTTTCCCGTGGTTTCCCATTTTGACACCAGGCGAAAGCTCCGGCTGTGCCTTAATTATGTCCACGGCCGCTGCCTTCTCAATCCTAGCGCTTTCCCATCCTTGCGTCGCCGAAAACCTGTAATGAAATGAAATGGCGTATGGCTTTTAGTTCGGCTCGCCAGTTGCAGGTCTTTTGATTTGACTCCCGTAGGCGACCTGCGCGTCGTGATGAGAACGAAATGATTATGAAGACGACACAGACACACAGCCCCTGTGCCAGCGGGATTAACCAATTATGGTTAAAATTCCCGACGCTACCGGGAATCGAACCCGGGACCCCTGAAAGCAAAGGCCCGCTCGATAACCATTTAGCCATGGAGATGGGCACCTTTAATGTGTTAGTGCGACGTTAAATCAATAACAAGCAAGCATATGTCCGGCCACCTTTGCCTTCAGGGATTAACTTGGTACACACTTTCGGTGTAGACTGAGTGAAATCCAGGGCCATGTTCATCTTCAGAAGGGGAAATAACGTTTCTTAAAAAGTCGAATTCGTGGCGGGGAATATAACCCACGACCTTTCGGGTGCATCGAGCAAGCCTTTATTTTAATTAACGTTCTATTTTACATCATTCACAAGAATGCGTTACCGTGGCTAAGGCTAGTAATCAGCGTTTAGAATAGCCAATTACAGCAACAAACTGGACCAAGCTCGACAGCTGAAGTCGCTTAAGTGCGGCCAGTATCCAGTATTTCGGACATAGTTCGAGTCACACCATCGACAGCCCTGAAGATGGTTTTCCGTGGTCTGCCATTTTCACACCAGTCAAAATGCTGGGGCTGTACCTTAATTAAGGTCACGGCCGTATCCTTCCTACCCCTAGGCCTTTCATCTTCCATCGTCACCATAAGATATGTCTGTGCCGGTGCGACGTAAAGCAACTTTTAAATAAACATACATACATACATACATACATACATACATACATACATACATACATACATACATACATACATACATACATACATACTGAACCCGACAGGGGAATGATCCAAGGACCTTAGGTTGATATCGATATCCGTAATTACGCACGCAATGCTATTAAAGGGAAAGAACGCTGAAAATGATTAATATTCATATCATTAATAGAGGTCATACCGGAACTAATTAATATTCATACCATTGAGATAGATAAATTGTGTATTTTAAAATTATTTTGCGAGATTTCTTTGTCTGCGACTTATTGCGCAGTATTATCCTTTGTGTAGCGGGGGCCCCGCAGATGAAGCCAAGCCAACTTAGACCCGGGAGGGGTTACGAATGGGGATTCCCTGTGACATCACTCGAGAGAAGACATCCCTCCTCAAGGCTCACAGAATGAGGGGAAACTAACTTTTTCGAAACGGAATATAGGAGCCATCTTGGAATCGGACTGGCCAACTTAATTACCTACGAGGTAGAAAATTAATAAAACTCGAATTAGGGGATCATCTCCCGATTTAAAAGGGATAAATGTTACTGGGACATTTATTTAGAGTGTTTAATGTCCTCTTCCGTGATAACTTTCAGCAGAAGAAAGAATACTGTGTTGTTTCTGCGTGGAAAAGTACTGGGGCCATCTGGTTAGTCTCATGACACGTCCTCGACGGAGGGACTTCACCCCGTGTGGTAGGGGAAGCAGAACATATTTTAATTAATTTAAAGAGATTCACCGAAGGATAATTGAGTGGTTATGTCTCAATCGCACCAACTAGATACTGGTCACAGACCATCCGCACTATTTTACCTCGAGTACGCCGGGAATAGGCGCTACACAAATTAGTGGAAGGGGTATCGCTCCCTAGTAAAAACTACTGCAGAAAGGGAGAAGAGTCAGTCGGGATTTGTGGCTTACGGACGGCGAAGCTTCGTGCCGTCGAGCTTCCAGCGATCTTTTGTTTGAGTGAATTTCAATTTAATTTACAAGTGAAATCGCGTACTGTGCGTAAATATTGCAGAGATTGGATAGACGTGATGCTAGTGTCTAAACTTTAAAGATCAGGGACGTGTCGCGAACATTAAATATAATTTGTAATAATATTATTATTATTATTACTACGGCGCTACTGTGTCGAGTAGTAACAAAGGTACGCGGAATCCGATACTGAATCGTGGATTGCGGAGTGAGGTCCGATATCGTGGCTGGACGTTCACACTGAATGTAACTACACAAATCTTGGAATAAATAGTGACGTGTTGTGTGCCTCAGGAATACTGCCAGCGGTTTCGTCAACTTAGAACAATGGACTCCCGGTTGGAAAGAAGAATGGTGCCTCCAGTAACTGCTTTGGTGCCTATGGATCAGCACTAAACCAGCCATGGACTCCCTGAGCTGACAACGGGTCATCGAGATGGAGATGAGTATAAATCATAATTAATATGACGAAATCAGATTGGGCGGGGAACAGTTATCATTACCTGACGCTATAATGTTAAAGATTGTAACTTCAGTAATGTAGATGTGCTACCATGATACACGTAGCTTCTATTTACTTTATTTAGTTAGTAACACGTCTGAGCAATCAATTGTAAATAAAGGGGTAATACGATGAGTTTGCATGCAGTAGTAGATTGACTTAATCATTTTATTTGGGGAAACTTGTAATTATTGATGCGTCAGGAGACTAATTGTTAGTAATTCAGAGTAATTCAAGTTAGGTTGTAGTTAGTCCAGTGATGATAATGCATGGCTGGTAAATAGTGTAATTTTATTCCGTGAGCACCCAGAACTACGAGATGTGACTTCGGAACTGACACCCAGGCCTCCACTGACATATATTTAGATAGGAAGTGTACGATTTTAATTGGCAGGCTTATCACAATTTAAGTGCAAATTGAGGAATATTTAATTCATAATTGTATTACCGCGTGATGATTTATCAGAAACCACGATTTAGATATGGATTAATTACACCGTTATTACGAGGAAGTTAATTATGATCATGCAGTATGGTCTAATTTCCAGGTAAGTCGTGTAGGGAGATGGTGTAATGATGAACCCAATAATAATAATAATAATAATAATAATAATAATAATAATAATAATAATAATAATAATAATAATAATAATAAATTGTAGTTATGGTAATCATGCAAGTATTGGTATCATAGAAACCGGTGTCGCGTCGCGGGATCATGATATTGTAAACGAATGTGTGTGTTGAATTGAAGTGAAGTATTGAGAGCCGATGTAATTTTGTTTAATGAACAATGAAGTTCAGTCTATTAGTGAACGATCCCCGAGATGGGGTGTTTTGTTAAGAAAGGGCGTTATGCCTGTGAAGGCCGAGGCCACTGACCACCCGCCGTGCAAAGGGGCTGGGGCAGTTGACCTAGTGAGGAGAAGTGTTGTATTTTTTGTATGCTCTTTCGCTCGTGTAAGGGGGAGCCTTGAGTTGAAGAGAATGAGGGCGGAAGAATCGCCCAATAATGAAATATTCGACACGCCAGAATGATGTAGTCGCTAATAAATGACACGGCGATTGTTACCAGTACTTGTCAGCTTACTGTCATTACACACTTGAGTATAATCTAGCTTAGGGTTTTCAGAGTCCCACTTCCATCCCAAGGGGTGTTAGTTCAGTTCCCGACAGCGGCATTGGTACCCCAATGCTCAACCGAAGGCTGGATGTCTCACGTGTTTACTGTATATAATTTGTGTTCTTTAAGGGTTTATGTATCTTGTTGTGATTATAATTGAGTTGCCGATGGTGTTGACCATCGGGGTGGTGAATTGTATACAAGTGAGGGTCGGTTCAAACCCGGGCGTTTGTTCCACATTTTTTATGAGTTCGTTCTTGGCATTTCGTTGGGGAATAGTTGTGTGTTTAGTATAGGGATTGCTCAGATTCGTTGCATGCATGTTAATCCTATTGATCAATGATGTCACATAGCCTCAGTGTCTATGATAAGTGTTTTCCCGTTCGAATCTCGTCATAATGGATCGCTCTGCGATAGATAATACTCGGATCCATCACATACGACTAAAAGTCGATAACAAACAACAACAATTGATAATAATCCATGTAATTCATTTGTATATAAATGCGTCATTACCATCATCATCATTAAGGCCTAATAAACCACTTGTATTAACCTAAACTTCAACCCGAATGTGTTCTCATTGTAATTAGGTATGATCCGTCTCCTACCCTGTAGGCCTTTAAGTTTAGTCTAGTTAAGCGCCTATTTGTTTTATTCCAACCCGTTAACGCCCTGTAGATATCATGCCGGAGCAATTAGGCGTAGGGACGGGTGCATACTAATATGGCGCCCAACGTGGGGCGTGTTCTAATGTTAAATAGGCGCGTATATTTATTCTACATGACTTTTACACGTTGTGCACCATACTAAAATATCAGTCCAACGTGGTGCGAGATAAAAGGGCGTAAGTGAACTGTGGGGGCTCGATATGTCCGTAAATAAGGGCTACCCAGATTTAGGAAATTTAGCGCCATATAGAATGACATCCAATGTCTGGCTATATAAATACGGCCCAAGGTGGGACATATTCTACGGTTTAATAGGCGTATTTTGATGTTTAATAGGCGCATAATTATCCCACCTATTGCATACCATTAATGCAAAGATAGGGGCGTGTTGTGTTGTGTATTAGGCAAGGCATACTTGTGCGGCTTCCAGGAGTGGGCACGATTATTTTGGTAACCCATGTCTGCTTCTGACATTTCCACGCGAGGCCCAGTTCATTATAGTTGAATAAGTGATACCTTGATGTCAATATTAAATCGTTTTATGAATGAGAACACAGTCATGGTCCAATGATATGGGCAGAGCCATGACATTCGCGTAAGCAGGGGCGTATCCAAAATTCAAGGGGATTAGTTCGAATCCCGGGAAACAATAAAATGAATTTCCCATAAGTGAGGTTTGAAGTGAATAGTGGCTTTTTCTTAGTGCATATCTATTCACGGATATTAGCCAGTGGTGCGTGTTTCGTCACCAAACAACCTGCTATTAGGAAATATATTTTACGTTAGTATAACCGTGGATGAGAAGAGGTAACCTCACGCCTACTTTTCTTTTTCGAGTGGCAGTAGGTTGATTTCATGGGTTCAGTTTGAGATTCTGATGACTTTGTGTGTTTGAAGGACCTCAATGCTGAGGGCATGGGTTGATTTACTGGCACTATACCACATGTGTTGGTATTTAAAATCGAGCCCAATTTTAGAATCACAGGTCAACCGGCAACTTTATTAACTGAATCTGAGGGCTAATATTATAATCATTTCGGAAATTTCCCGTTGCCTTCTTATATAAATTTCATGAACCTTAATGATGTTAGGCGGTTAGGCAGCTTCAATGATAGCCGTTTTTGAGGCTTAATTTGCAATGATTATTAAAGTAAAAATTATTTGAAGCTGGAAGAACGTAAAGTTTGGATAGAGGCATCTTTTCCTTTAAAATAAATAATAATTATATATTGTTGTGGTTTGTTGACGCCGACGTTAGCGAGGGGGGTCCTATCATCTCAAAGGATAGCGACATGGATAGTGAAGCCATGCGGGCTTTGATGGCGGAGATTAGGGAGAACAGGAAGGCGATGGAAGAGAATTGTGCGCAGATTAGGGAGGAAATGAAGGACGATTTAAAGGCGAATCGGGAGGAAATGAAGGACGATTTAAAGGCGAATCGGGAGGAAATGAAGGACGATATTAAGACACTTGAAAATAAGATGGAGGAGAATAGTGCGCAGATTAGGAGTAGCGTGAAGGACGATATTAAGACACTCGAAAATAGGATGGAAGAGAATAGTGCGCAGATCAGGGACAGTGTGAAGGACGATATTAAGACGCTTGAAAATGAATGCAAACAGGGGCGTGCAGAGGTCAGAGAACAACTAGAGAACTTTGACGGTAAATTAACACATTTTGAGGTTAAATTGGAAGAAAACCGAACCGAGACTAGTCAGATGATCGAGGAGAAATGCAGTAGTTTAATGAACAAAATTCAGGAGGTTCAACAACAATGCGAAAAGGGGGCTAAGGAACTAAGCGATAAAATAGACGCGGTTTCTCAGCTCAATGCCGTTGTTGAAATAAAGGTCCAGGGAATAGTTGAGCGGCTTGATCAGGTTGAGACCAGTATCGAGAGAGACATAACTCGCGTGAATGGCGAAATCGTGGATGTCAAAGGGAAAATCGATCAGCTGAATGGTGAAATGGAACAGGTCAGGTCCAAAGCGAATGACCGTGACACGAAGATCGAAGAGATAGTGGAGCAGGTCAAGGACAACCAGATAAATATCAGGATCGTTGAAGAAAGGACGGAGAAAGCCTTGGCGGTAATTGAGGCCCTAGACGAAAAGATTACGTCAGTATCGCAAGCAGCGCAGTCCGATACGAAACTAACTTTTGCCAGGTTACGGAAGGAAGTGTCAGGACAAATAGTAGGAGAGACTGCTAAACAGATCCACGAATGGAGCGAAGAGAAAGGCTCGAAAATGATGGTGAAATTGGAGATCCACGAAGAACAAATTAACGCGCTTCGCGAAGAAATAGAGGGAATGAAGAAATTAGACATTCGGGATGAACCACATTTCAAAATGGAAACGGCCGGAATGAAGAAAATCGAATTAGGTAGCGGATCACATCAGTTGGGCTACAGTCTGTTCAAGGAGCAACTACCCGGCAATGAAGAGTATAAATTACCGACGATGGACGAGAGAACGTCGACCTTGCTTGGCCAAAATTCAATACCGATGTATAGCCTCTTACGTTCGGCGGATGATAAGCCAAAAAAATTCAAACCAGGCACCAGGACCACACCAAAAAGTTTCCTCCGCGAGGTAGATGATTACATGACGGATCATCGGGTACCAGCGGATAGGAAGTTACGAGTAGTTGAAAAATTTTTGGAAGACCAGGCTCTCGAATGGTTTAAAGCGTTCCGCTACTGTTTTGATAGCTATGAAGGCTTTAAGAAGCTATTTTTGGAAAAATACTGGGGTTTGGACACGCAGCAAGGGCTTAGGTTAGAGCTTTACTCGAGGAGGTACGCTTCGGGAGGACCCACAAGGTTCTGCGATTATTTCACGTCCCAGCTGGTGAAGATGCGCGAACTGGACAGCCCGCCGACTGAAAGTGAATTAATAACCGCCATCACAAAGCAGTTCCCAGCTGACGTCCAGCGCATGTTGATTGCGGCAAATATCCGTACGGCAGTGGAAGCCGAGCACGTGTTAAGACAGTTGGATCAAACATCTCATGTCGGGCACGGTCGAGCTAGAAACGTAGAAGCCATCAACACGTTAAATGTTCGAGAGGGAGATCAGTCGGTAAACCGGAGTACTCAGGTGATAAGTACTCAGACTGACGCTCAGATAGGCAACCAGAACAGGAATAATAGGGATTTGAGGTCTCCGAAGTGGGAAAACCACCAATGGAAGTGTCGAAATGACCAGGGTAGGAGTCAATGGTATCAGTCAGGGAGGTACAACTACGGACAGAGCGGCGCACGAGGGCGACGACCTTACGAGAGAACACCCAACTCCTACTGGGGTAACCGTGGTCGACAGAACAACAGACCGCGAGAATACTATCGGGGTGACCTCAACGACAGAAGGAATGAGTCACGCCGTTACGTCAGAGATCTGCAAGATACCCAGGCCGGAAACGATCGGTGGAAAGATTCGATGCAGCAGTTTGCTAAGTCGGATGAATGTCGAGGGGCAGAGAGCCTCGAACTACAGGCACATAATGCTGCAAACCGTGCCAGTAATCTTGATCCCCGAGCACCACCATATTCAAGTGGAGGCGGAGGTCAGCTAAAAAAAAATTAGGAAAACCGAGTGAGGAGATAGTCGGATTTTCGAGGACTACCGACGCGAAGGGGGAACCGTGGACGTCCGTGACCATCGCATCTTGGATAGTTCAGCCCGATGACCTCGTTGAAGATCCCGTTCAGGCATGTCCAAAACCAATCAGAGCGTTACCCGTCATTTTTGTCCGTGTCAACCAGTTGCTGGTTCGTTGCCTCGTAGACACAGGCGCGAGCGTCAGCGTGGTATCTAAAGTATTAGTCAAAGAACTGGAATCGAAGCAACGTATTCCAATCATTCCGATTTCCAATATTAAGGTTAGAGGAATAATTCCGGACCGCACAACTACATGCAATAGCCAGGCCTATCTAGATTTGGAAATTGGGAACAACCTCATATCACATCCATTTATAATTTTGACTAGAATGGAATATAATATCATCATTGGAGCTGATTTTCTTCGGGAATTCAAAGCGGTCATTGACATGGACAAGAATGAAATTAGATTCAGGAACGATTCAATTCAGGGAGATGTAAGGTTAAACGACTTCGAGGGACAGCACGGGGAGGAGAAAATTTGGACCATGGAGATAGAACAATTGAAACATGAAGGAGGAGATTGCTTCCCAAACTGGGATGCCCATCGGGACGAGATGATCAAGGAGTTTGAAGGGATGATTTTCAAGTTGGAAGCGGAGAATGAAGGACCATCATTGGCGGAGGTAGTCCAAGAAAAGATCGACGAAGCGAAGATAGGGGAGGAAGACAAAGGCACATTACAGAAAGTCATAGAGAGACACGAAAATGTATTTGGTTCACGTCCAGGGAAAATTCCAAATTTCAAATATTCCTTAGTCGTCAACAATTGGGAACCATTCCGGCAACGACCATATCCGATACCTGAAAAGTTTCACGCTGGAGTGAAGAAAATTATACAGGAGATGGAAGATAACGGAATTATATCAAAATCACCTACACCATTTTTGAATCCGTTGGTCGTGGTGGAGAAGGGCAACGGTTCGTTGCGGGTTTGCCTCGACGCGCGAGCTATAAACCAGCGATTAATCCCAGAGTATGACCAGGCCCCGTGTATAAAAGAGGTCCTTAAGAAATTCCGGGGAATGAAATTATTTAGTGGAGTTGATCTGACATCATCATTTCATCACGTTGAACTTGACCCAGCCACCAAAATTTTGACCGGGTTTCTGTTTGATGGGCAAACCTACGTTTTTAACCGGTTACCCTTTGGATTGAAAACAGCAGGGTCAGCGCTCATTAGGGCACTAGATCGTAACCTCAGTGACGAAGTTAAACAGTTTACGGTGAGGTACGTGGATGACATCCTTATTGCATCTGAAACTTTGCCAGAGCACCTGGAGAAACTTGATAAACTATTAGCTGATTTAGAAAGGAACAACTTCAAGGTTAACCTACCCAAGTCTAATTTCTGCCAAAGGAGTATCCTATTTTTAGGTCATGTGATCGACTCAGAAGGAATCATGCCCAATCCTGTTAAATTAAAGGCAATTCAAAATTTTCCAAAGCCGACGAAGGTGAAACATGTCAGGCAATTTTTAGGAGTTTGTAACTTTTTCGCGGATCATTGTCCGAACTACACCAGTATAGTTGCACCATTACAAGATCTCCTCAAGAAAAACAATAGGTGGAAATGGGACCTTGCATGCGATGAAGCATTTGCTAAAGCAAAGGATTTGTTGGCCCATAGTGTGAAATTAGGATATCCGAACTATACACAAAAGTTTATTGTGCAAACTGATGCGTCGATTATAGGAGTCGGGGCAGTACTGTATCAAGAGACGCCCGAACCTGAACAGAGGATCACCTATTTGGCTTTCATGAGTCGCAAATTAAGATCGCATGAGTTGAAATACACCGTGACCGAACTAGAGATGCTCGCGATCGTGACCGCTCTTAACCATTGGAAGAAATACATTTATGGGTACCCAATTGTGTTGAGAACGGATCACAAGGCTCTGACGTTCATGATGAAATCTGCATTAACAAGCGAGAGAGTCAGCCGGTGGTGCTTGTTTGTGCAGCAATTCGACATTACAGTCGAGCACTGCGCCGGAAAGGCAAATGTAATTGCAGACGCCCTCAGTAGAAATCCAGATCCGGAACCTATCGTGGTTAACCAAATACAGTTGATAGAACAAGGGGACCGCGAAATCATAGAAAGGCTGCGGACTATTGGTGAAGAACAGCAGAAATGTCCGGAAATGAAGAAGTTGATCGATTTCCTCCAACGTAGAATACAGTCGGGGACGGATGAATACCGTGAACTTCAGAAAAGATCCGAGAAGTACCAATTTTTTAATGGCATGCTGCATAAATTCGTGGACGAGGACCACACGCAATTCAGGATCGTGGTTCGAACGACGTTGCAGGTTGATTTAGTTTGGCTCGCCCATCACGTTACAGGTCACGCAGGAAGAGATAAAGTAATTGCTACACTTCGGGAAACTTTTATCTGGAAAAATTTGAGAAAAACTGTTCAGCAGGTACTCCTTACTTGCGACATTTGCCAACGGGTAAAACCCAATCCATACCTACTTAAGCAAAAACCGAAGCCGTTGTTGCCAAGTAAACCTCGGGAACTGTTTGCTTTAGACTTTTACGGACCACTTCCCAAGGGAAAGAGAGGGCTTCAATACATTTTGGTATGCGTGGATGTGTTTTCAAAATTCGTCACTCTCTGTCCAATCCAGAAGGCAAATACTAGAGCCGTTATAAATCAGTTGAAGACTAAAATCATACCACGTATGGGCAAGCCCGAATGTGTTCTCACGGATCATGGGTCGCAGTTCACATCGGGAAACTTCAAGCGAGACATTGTCAACTTAAACATCAAACATCATCTAAGTTCAATTAGGCATCCGGAGTCGAATCCCGCAGAGCGGATAATGCGAGAAATCGCAAAGTTTTGCCGTATTTACTGTCCTAGACAACACTGGCGTTGGGTGGACGTGATTCCTGTTATCACAGAAAGTATCAACGGCACTATCCACGAATCCACCGGCCAAATTCCGTCAGTGATTCATTTCGACAGTTTCCCGAAGAGACCATGGCACGAGGTCTTAAAATGTCCACAGGATCCTAGGCTATCGGTTGAGCTATGCATACAGGAGACAGCAAAACATTTGAAGGCCCAAGCAGAACGAAGATTACGTCGTCTCCGTAACAAGAGGTACCATCGACCACTGCGCGTAGGGGAACTTGTTCTCCTTAAACGACCAACAGTATCCGATCCACCTAACAAGTTCTACCACAAGTTCGCTGAACTGTACATCGGTCCTTACCGAGTCATCCAGAACCTCGACAACAACGCGTACAAGGTGCAAAGCATGGACGGCGCGACCGAAACCATCTATAACGCGGCAAATCTGAAGTTGTACCATACGTCCGGAGGCAACTTAGAAGACGTGGACAACGCTGAAGAACTTGGAGCAACGGAAGAAGAAGACGATGAGGAAGACGGAGAAGAAGATCGACGCGACGTGTCAGATGAAGAGTCGGGACCAAATGAGGAAGCCGAAGAAGTCAATTATTTGGAGAATTTGTTTTCACAGAGAGATCTTGGGGATGAAGAATGTCCAGAATGTCAGTACCTGGAGAACTACAGAGAAGCATTGCGTCAGATAGCATATTATTTGGAAAGAGAGAACCAGGAACTTCGCCAGAAAGCAAAGGTTTGGAAACAGTTGTGAATCGATATTGCCAATTGAATATTTAGCGACGAAATGTGTCCAGTGCCTGTACCCATTTCTTCTCGGGGAGAGGGGAATATGAACCCGACAGGGGAATGATCCAAGGACCTTAGGTTGATATCGATATCCGTAATTACGCACGCAATGCTATTAAAGGGAAAGAACGCTGAAAATGATTAATATTCATATCATTAATAGAGGTCATACCGGAACTAATTAATATTCATACCATTGAGATAGATAAATTGTGTATTTTAAAATTATTTTGCGAGATTTCTTTGTCTGCGACTTATTGCGCAGTATTATCCTTTGTGTAGCGGGGGCCCCGCAGATGAAGCCAAGCCAACTTAGACCCGGGAGGGGTTACGAATGGGGATTCCCTGTGACATCACTCGAGAGAAGACATCCCTCCTCAAGGCTCACAGAATGAGGGGAAACTAACTTTTTCGAAACGGAATATAGGAGCCATCTTGGAATCGGACTGGCCAACTTAATTACCTACGAGGTAGAAAATTAATAAAACTCGAATTAGGGGATCATCTCCCGATTTAAAAGGGATAAATGTTACTGGGACATTTATTTAGAGTGTTTAATGTCCTCTTCCGTGATAACTTTCAGCAGAAGAAAGAATACTGTGTTGTTTCTGCGTGGAAAAGTACTGGGGCCATCTGGTTAGTCTCATGACACGTCCTCGACGGAGGGACTTCACCCCGTGTGGTAGGGGAAGCAGAACATATTTTAATTAATTTAAAGAGATTCACCGAAGGATAATTGAGTGGTTATGTCTCAATCGCACCAACTAGATACTGGTCACCGACCATCCGCACTATTTTACCTCGAGTACGCCGGGAATAGGCGCTACACAAATTAGTGGAAGGGGTATCGCTCCCTAGTAAAAACTACTGCAGAAAGGGAGAAGAGTCAGTCGGGATTTGTGGCTTACGGACGGCGAAGCTTCGTGCCGTCGAGCTTCCAGCGATCTTTTGTTTGAGTGAATTTCAATTTAATTTACAAGTGAAATCGCGTACTGTGCGTAAATATTGCAGAGATTGGATAGACGTGATGCTAGTGTCTAAACTTTAAAGATCAGGGACGTGTCGCGAACATTAAATATAATTTGTAATAATATTATTATTATTATTATTACTACGGCACTACTGTGTCGAGTAGTAACAAAGGTACGCGGAATCCGATACTGAATCGTGGATTGCGGAGTGAGGTCCGATATCGTGGCTGGACGTTCACAGTGAATGTAACTACACAAATCTTGGAATAAATAGTGACGTGTTGTGTGCCTCAGGAATACTGCCAGCGGTTTCGTCAACTTAGAACAATGGACTCCCGGTTGGAAAGAAGAATGGTGCCTCCAGTAACTGCTTTGGTGCCTATGGATCAGCACTAAACCAGCCATGGACTCCCTGAGCTGACAACGGGTCATCGAGATGGAGATGAGTATAAATCATAATTAATATGACGAAATCAGATTGGGCGGGGAACAGTTATCATTACCTGACGCTATAATGTTAAAGATTGTAACTTCAGTAATGTAGATGTGCTACCATGATACACGTAGCTTCTATTTACTTTATTTAGTTAGTAACACGTCTGAGCAATCAATTGTAAATAAAGGGGTAATACGATGAGTTTGCATGCAGTAGTAGATTGACTTAATCATTTTATTTGGGGAAACTTGTAATTATTGATGCGTCAGGAGACTAATTGTTAGTAATTCAGAGTAATTCAAGTTAGGTTGTAGTTAGTCCAGTGATGATAATGCATGGCTGGTAAATAGTGTAATTTTATTCCGTGAGCACCCAGAACTACGAGATGTGACTTCGGAACTGACACCCAGGCCTCCACTGACATATATTTAGATAGGAAGTGTACGATTTTAATTGGCAGGCTTATCACAATTTAAGTGCAAATTGAGGAATATTTAATTCATAATTGTATTACCGCGTGATGATTTATCAGAAACCACGATTTAGATATGGATTAATTACACCGTTATTACGAGGAAGTTAATTATGATCATGCAGTATGGTCTAATTTCCAGGTAAGTCGTGTAGGGAGATGGTGTAATGATGAACCCAATAATAATAATAATAATAATAATAATAATAATAATAATAATAATAATAATAATAATAATAATAATAATAATAAATTGTAGTTATGGTAATCATGCAAGTATTGGTATCATAGAAACCGGTGTCGCGTCGCGGGATCATGATATTGTAAACGAATGTGTGTGTTGAATTGAAGTGAAGTATTGAGAGCCGATGTAATTTTGTTTAATGAACAATGAAGTTCAGTCTATTAGTGAACGATCCCCGAGATGGGGTGTTTTGTTAAGAAAGGGCGTTATGCCTGTGAAGGCCGAGGCCACTGACCACCCGCCGTGCAAAGGGGCTGGGGCAGTTGACCTAGTGAGGAGAAGTGTTGTATTTTTTGTATGCTCTTTCGCTCGTGTAAGGGGGAGCCTTGAGTTGAAGAGAATGAGGGCGGAAGAATCGCCCAATAATGAAATATTCGACACGCCAGAATGATGTAGTCGCTAATAAATGACACGGCGATTGTTACCAGTACTTGTCAGCTTACTGTCATTACACACTTGAGTATAATCTAGCTTAGGGTTTTCAGAGTCCCACTTCCATCCCAAGGGGTGTTAGTTCAGTTCCCGACAGCAGCATTGGTACCCCAATGCTCAACCGAAGGCTGGATGTCTCACGTGTTTACTGTATATAATTTGTGTTCTTTAAGGGTTTATGTATCTTGTTGTGATTATAATTGAGTTGCCGATGGTGTTGACCATCGGGGTGGTGAATTGTATACAAGTGAGGGTCGGTTCAAACCCGGGCGTTTGTTCCACATTTTTTATGAGTTCGTTCTTGGCATTTCGTTGGGGAATAGTTGTGTGTTTAGTATAGGGATTGCTCAGATTCGTTGCATGCATGTTAATCCTATTGATCAATGATGTCACATAGCCTCAGTGTCTATGATAAGTGTTTTCCCGTTCGAATCTCGTCATAATGGATCGCTCTGCGATAGATAATACTCGGATCCATCACATACGACTAAAAGTCGATAACAAACAACAACAATTGATAATAATCCATGTAATTCATTTGTATATAAATGCGTCATTACCATCATCATCATTAAGGCCTAATAAACCACTTGTATTAACCTAAACTTCAACCCGAATGTGTTCTCATTGTAATTAGGTATGATCCGTCTCCTACCCTGTAGGCCTTTAAGTTTAGTCTAGTTAAGCGCCTATTTGTTTTATTCCAACCCGTTAACGCCCTGTAGATATCATGCCGGAGCAATTAGGCGTAGGGACGGGTGCAATACATACATACATACATACATACATACATACATACATACATACATACATACATACATACATACATACATACATACATACATACATACATACATACTGTGAACAATGTGACCTTGCCGCGGTAGGGAGGCTTTCGTGTCCCAATGAAGCAGATAGCCGAGCCGCAGGTGCAACCATATCGGATGGGTATCTGTTGAGAGACCAGACTAGGGAATGGTTCATCGAAAGCGGGGTAGCAGCCTTTCGGGAGTTTCAAGGGCGCAGTCTGGATGATTGACTAAATGGCCTTGTAATAATACTCAACATGGCTTAGTTGTGTTGATACTGTTACACGGCTGAAAACAACGGGAAACTACAGCCGTAACTAACTCCCGAGGACATGCAGTTCTCTCTGTATGAATGATGTACTGATGATGGCTTCCTCCCGGGTAAAATATTCCGGACCGAGCTCGATAGATGCAGTCGCTTAAGCGCGGCCTGTATCCAGTATTCCGGAGATAGTAGGTTCGAACCCCACTGTCGGCAGCCCTGAAAATGGTTTTCCGTGATTTCCCATTTTTACACCGGGCAAATGCTGGGGCTGTACCTTAATGAAGGCCACGGCCGCTTCCTTCCCACTCCTAGCCCTTTCCTGTCCCATCGTCGCCATAAGACCTATCTGTGTCAGTGCGACGTAAAGCAACTAGCAAAAAAAAATATTCCGGAGGTAAACTAGTCCCCCATTCGGATCTGCGGGTGGGGAGTACACGAGAGAGGGTGATCATCAGGAAGGTGGATACTGACATTCTGCAAGTCGGAGCGTGGAATGTTAGAAGTGTGATCGTTGTGGTAAATTAGGGAATCTGAAAAGGGAGACGGATAGACTAAAGTTAGATGTAGTTGGTATAAGTGAAGTACGTTGGCAGGAAGAACAGGATTTCTGGTCAGGCGACTACCGAATTATCAACAAAAAATCAAATAGGGGAAATGCAGGAGTTGGTTTAATAATGAATAAGAAAATAGGGCAGCGGCTAAGCTACTATGACCAGGATTGTGAAATAATTATTGTCATCAAGATAGACACCAAACCAATGCCCACCATAATAGTCCAGGTCTATATGCCTACTAGCTCAGCGGATGATGAGGAAATCGAAAGAACATATGAAGAGGTAGAAGATTTAATACAATATGTAAAAGGTGACGAGAATCTAATTGTGATGGGAGACTGGAATGCAGTGGTAGGCCAAGGAAGAGAAGGTAATACAGTAGGAGAATTCGGATTGGGACAAAGTAACGAAAGAGGAAGTCGGCTGGTTGAATTCTGCACTGATCATAATTTAGTCCTTGCGAATACTTGGTTCAAACACCACAAACGACCGCTTTATACGTGGACGAGACCTGGAGACACTGGAAGGTATCAAATACACTTCATTGTGATTAGGCAGAGATTCAGAAACCAGGTGTTGGATTGAAAAACTTTCCCAGGAGCAGACGTGGACTCTGACCATAACTTGTTGGTCATGAAATGCCATCTGAAGCTGAAGAAGTTAAAGAAAGGAAAGAATGCAAAAAGATGGGATCTAGACAATTTGAAAGATAAGAGTGTGAAGGATTGTTTCAAGGAACATGTTACAAAAGGACTAAATGAAAAGGCTGAAGGAAACACAATAGATGAAGAGTGGATAGTCATGAAAAATGAAGTCAGCAGGGCTGTTGAGTTATCCACTGATTCTTAGTTGATATTTTCTTCCTTCCTAACATTTCTTCAGCAGCTGAGTTATTCACTCATTCTTAGTTGATATTTTCTTCCTTCCTAACATTTCTTCAGCAGCCCTGCAGTTTATTTTGGATAGGGTACCCTTTCCCTCCCATGTGTAGCGCTGAATAGCCTTATGCTTGATGAATTTATTCGTAACTGATAAACCCATACTAGCACGGAAGTCCTATAAACGCTCCCTATTCCCATTAGATTTCATATCTTCCCCACATTTACCAATCACCCTTTCGTATCCTTCAGTTCTATTTCCAACTCTCGCATTGAAATCGCCCATTACTACTATCCTGTCCTTGCTGTTGACCCTGACTACGATGTCACTCAATGCTTCATAAAACTTGACAACTTCATCCTCATCTGCACCCTGACATGGTGAATACACTGAGGCAATTCTCGTCCTAATTCCTCCAACTGCCAAACATACCCACATCATTCGCTCATTTACGTGCCTAACAGAATTTATGTTGCGTGCAATAGTATTCCTGATGAACACCCCTATCTCAGACTCTGCCCTTCCCTTCTTAACATCCGTCAAGTACACTTTATAGTCTACTATCTCTTCCTCATTATCTCCCCTTACCCGAATAGCATTAAGTCCTAGCACATCCAGATGCATCCTCTTTGCTGACCCAGCCAGTTTTACTTTCTTTCTTCTATAAGCCTCATTAATATTGATAGCTCCCCCTCGACTTACATTTCGTTCGCCAAGTTATTTCCAAGGAGTCCCTCGCCTTTCAAATGGGAGTGGAACTCCGTTACTCCCATAGGTCCGACGCCTGTAAATGTAAGAATTAAAAAAGAGAAACAAACGGGACCTTCGGCGTTTCGGACACATTATTAATTTGGAGAAATTAAATAGTGGTTTGTCTGAGGCTATTGTTCATGTCTGGCTACACGAAAGTTGATATAAAGCCACTATTATGAAAAATCATTTAGGTCATTGGAGATCAATGGCGAGCTCAAAAACAGTAGCGGTTATGAATTTTGACGAAGTTTCATCGTACTCACTGAATAGTCCTGTATCTGTGGTACATTTACCGTACGTCTGCATTCGAAGACAGCGGACAGAGATAAGCAGAGAACGGCGTTGGAGGGTAGGGTAAACTCACAAACGCGCGCAGCTGTGAGCTTGCATCCGGGAGATGGTGGGTTCGAAGCGCACTGTCGGCAGCCCTGAAGAGGGTTTTCCGTGGTTTCCCAATTTCACACCAGGCAAAATGCTGGGGCTTTACCTTAATTAAGGATGCAGCCGCTTCATTCCCACTCCTAGCCCTTTCCTAACCCATCGTCGCCTTAAGACCTATCTGTGTCTGTGCGACGTAAAGCAACTAGCAAAAAACCCCACAAACATACATGGTACGGTGCGGAGAATAACACACACACTGTGTAGCAGCTCTATGCATTGAGCTGAATTATTGCCTTATTTGGGAAAACTTACTAAGGGAGATGTTCAATAGATGTCCAATTTCTTTGCAATAATTTTAGATAAGTCTAGGAAACCAACAGACAGTGAATCTGCCACCTGGGCGACTGCCCTAAATGCAGATCAGTAGTGTTTGATTGATTGATTGATTGATTGATTGATTGATTGATTGATTGATTGATTGATTGATTGATTGATTGATTGATTGATTGATTGATTGATTGATTGATTGATTGATTGATTGAAAGTTGCCATAAACCAAAAGAAAATTGCAGACGTCAAAATTGTAATAAATACATCCCAAGTGAGTTTCTGTCTATGGCATTATCATCAATCAGCCCATCTGCAACTCCAGAGAAATTTGTACGTGGCCCAGCACAAACTGTCATGATCCATAAGAGGATTTTTGAATCTACAGACTTAGTTTGCTACCATAGATTGTAACCATGCTCCTAGAGGATTTCTGATCCTATAGACTGAGTTTAGCTCTTTCATATTACTTTTTTAGCTGTAGGTACTATTTCAGTGACATACATTTTTGGAGCATGTTAACATTGTCCATTGAGTGTTGATGCAAAAAGTATTACATTCTATTCGTATTCTAAACCTGGTTACCTGCACAAGTTAAACATTTGTGATATTGTTTTGTAATCGGAGGCATGCATAATACTTTTTTGAATCAAGAATGATTAATGTTTCCACTTCTTTAAGCATAATGTAAAGTACTTTTTAACATTTTGCACGAAAAGAATTCATCTTCAAATTCGATTTATTTATTTTTATAACAAAGTAAGTATTATCACAAAATAGTAATGGAATCTTTAGCGGCCAGGCATAAGATTCTTTTGCCACTCCTGTAAAATTAGTCTCAATGGAGATGACTGGTTTCGGACCTCACCGATTCATTTATATTTGCGGTTTCCACATGAATGTACTGTGCTGTAGTTTTCTCCTCCGTAACGTATGATTACAGTGTATACTTCTCTGTCTGTTACATTATTTTATGTCAGTGTGGAGATAACCGAGTGTCATTGTGATTTGCGTCTCACCGTGGTGTCTGCTGCATATGGGTTTTTTCACATAAAATTCACGTTCCTGTGTGTAAATTACTCTTAAATCAACTGGTCCCGAGGCTAGGGCCACTATATAAAGTTATAAGAGTGCATCTTGTTTTTTGCCTTTTAAGAAATTAATTTCAGTTTACTGTCCGTTATCTACCAATCATTTTTATCAATTCATTGTTTTATATCTGTATAGTCTGGATTCTTGGCTGAACGCTCAGCGTCCTGCCCTTCTGCTCACAGGGGTCCGGTTCCAGGCAAGGCCGAGGATTTTAACTGTGTATGATTGATTTTTCTGGCTTGGGGACTGGTTGTTTGTGTTCGGCTTAATGCACTTATATTTATCTACATGCAATACACCACACTACCAACTAACTACCACAGTAACACGCAATATGCATACATCCGTTAAACTGGACCAAATCCACACCAAATTCCAAACTCAAGAAATGGGAAAAAAGGCCAGGAAGAAGTTTTATAATTTTATAACGAGTATTGCGTTCATTGTTTAAATGCATCACCCTCCCAAAATTCATATGAAATTTTATCACGTGTTGGCCGACTGAAAATTCCAAATTATTATATTAATTTGACGAAATTTCAGCACTCTGACGCCAGGTAAGTGTTATGTGCACTAGCACTCATTTAACAACCTAGTAAGCTCTATTACCAGACCTTCCCAGCCAGTCTTGAAGAATTCTGCTTGGATCTGGTCTATGCCGGTAGCTTTACTGTTCTTCAGAGCTTCGATCGCTCGTGTATGACTTCATCAGTTTCAGTTGTTCCCAACTCATCGTTGAATTGGGTAGTAGTGTTTGCAAGTCGTACGTCACACCCGAGACTATTTGGTTCCAAGTCTCCTTGAAATACTGCATCTATTTCGCCTTCTGTCATTCTTTGTCAAGAAGGATTTTGGCTTCTTGTCTTTAATGGGAGCATGGGAGGTACTCATATGACGGGTTAAATGGCGAACAATATGGCATAGCGTTTTGGTGTCATACCAACCTTCTGCCTCGTATACCTCCGCTCCCGTTTGCTTCATCCATGCTCCTTTTTCGGCCTAGCAGCTCCTCTTCACCTGGCGCTGCTGGTCTCGGTATTTGCCCACTGTTATGTTTCTTTCGAGTAATGTATTTGCTTGTTCCCTCCGACATTTCACAGTCCTGCGATCGTCAGTGTGTTTCCAAGTACCGTCTTGAATCCTTATTTGTGCATGTATATCTCTGATTGTCTTTAGTGAAAAAATGTTTCGCATCATATCACTCTGCCACTTTCTTTCGCACACGTCTGCTACCGCTTTTTCCACGCCCTGGTGCGGTCACGGGTGCGAGCTGTGTTCCACATATGGACTTGACCCTGTCCTACGGCATGGAGGGATGTGGTGCTTGGTAGTGTACTAAGTTGTGTATGAGTGAAAATTAGTGTTGGGACAAACATAAATACCCAGTCCTCGAACCATAAGAGTTAACAAGACGCGATTAAAATCCCCGATCCGGCCGGGGAGCGAAACCGGCGTCTGAACCGAAGACGTCGATGCTGTCTGTTCCGAAACTGAAGTTCATACCAAGAACACCAGATCTAGCAACCACTATCATACAGTGCCATGCTGAGGAACATGTGAGTGTAGGGTGCGACATCGAGACTCCAACCAACATATCGATGGCTTAATTAGAAAATGTCGTATCTCCCATTAAACCTTGCGGTACCGTACTATATGAGTGTATGTCTGCTTGACGTATTTACGCACTTCTACAGTGTAGTGCATTTAAGGTTCATTTTCCTTTACACTTTAGCATAAAAAATGAACACTACGAAAATTATTCTGATGGACTACATAACCATATATGGCTGGGAGGCGTGACCAATCTTAAGGGAAATAATGGATAGGAAGAGCATTGGGAGATGCGAGGGTTTATAATTGAGCCATCGATATACCACCTTCACAATAAGAGTCAAATATTTCCAAAAACCTGGCTGTAATAACGCACTTTATACTCAGCCTTGGGGTACACTCAGGCTATTCTGGGTGACCTTACGTATGTTTTGAAATATTAATAACTTTGAATTTGTGCGAGAAAAGTTATAGAGTTGAAAATGTTATTTGACTTAAGTGTAAATTTTAATTGATTAGAGAGTTCTTTGAAACCTTTTCCTTAAAAAGACAAGTTGTTTCATGTTCACTTTCCTCAAAAATATTGAGAGCCTTGGAGTAAAAGGTTGCGGGGAATTATAGCCTTCCTTGTATGTTATGTCATCTTCAATGAAACTGAGTATCTCCTCAAACTGTTCTCTCGTACACCGATAATAGTTTTTATATTTAGCTTCTTTTTAGTCGTAATGTGTCACAGTTTCTCATGTAGTTGCTTCGCCAGACTTAGTTTTTCGTCCTAAAAGAAAGTATGTGTACAACCATTCTTCTGTCTTGAAGTCGGATTCTATTTCAGGCGAGAGGTACATACTACAATACAACTTGATAAAACTGAGTGGCACATAGATGTCCTAGGATTGATTTAAACCTGTGCTACCTTGCGCCACCTGCCTGAGTCTCCAACAGGCGCTCCGCCTTATGGTCGGTGCCAGGGGATGGTTACATCTTTCGTTGTCGACTTCTTCAACAGACTCAGAATCAACAAACATATCATCTTGCTCTCGCGGCAATGAAGAGATCCAGTAGGATACTGAAACACTGTACACACACATCCTCATGTTAACGCACTCATTGCGCAGCGAATCACAAATCGCCATCTCTGATATTCATAACCAGTGGAGGATATTAGTTTAAAAACTTGCTATGGTATTCCGGAACCTTGCAGTCACCGGTAATTTCAGACAGATTCATAAAAAGTAAGCAGACCATTGTTTTCTGCTCGTACAGCTAGCGCCTGAGTGCCGAGTTTTGGGCGGCAGTAAACAAAACGAGACCTTGAAAGAGTCGATGGCTTCTGGCGGAAGAGGTGGCGATGGAGCCTCCACAGAAGAAATGCCGATGATATCCATCAGGGGGCATCTCTACTCGATGTTAGGAGTGGCCACCAAAGGCGTATGTTCTCTAGGTCAAGGGCAGCCTACATAGACACGCGATTCGAATGCTGGAAGAACAGTTATGGACTATGGATTAAAAATACTAAGAGATCAAGTTCTAACAGACCTCTGGAAGCTGAAACAATTGAAGGCTGCAGGAGAAGATAATATCATACCAGAAATGATCCCTAGCCTCTATAATATGACAGTAGAAATCTTGCACACAATCTGTCAAGAAATCTGAAAAACTATTAAATTGCCGTCTGATTGGACAAATTTCATCTGTATTCCAGTTTTAAAAAATGGCCTCGTGAACATTGCCAACACTATAGGACACTAGCCTTGATATCCTACCCTAGTAAAATAATGCTCTACATCATCCCGGAGAGAATCAAAGCTTATCTTTTGCCACAAATACCACCGGAGCAGGCTGGATTCTTGCCAGAAGAGGATCTCGTGAACAGATCCTGAAAAAAACGCAGAGAATTATATGTTCTGGCATCCATCCGCTTCATAGACTAAGAAAAAGCATTTCGCTGTGTGTAGTGGCATAGAATATGGACAATCAATCAAACAATCAATCAATCAATACTGATCTGAATTTAGGGCAGTCGCCCAGGTGGCAGATTCCCTATCTGTTGCTTTCCTAGCCTTTTCCGAAATGATTTCAAAGAAATTGGAAATTTATTGAACGTCTCCGTTGGTAAGTTATTCCAATCCCTAACTCCCCTTCCTATAAATGAATATTTGCCCCAGTTTGTCCTCTTGAATTCCAACTTTATCTTCATATTGTGATCTTTCCTACTTTTATAGACGTCTTTCAAACCTATTCGTCTCCTAATGTCAATCCACGCCATCTCTCCGCTGACAGCTCGGAACATACCACTTAGTCGAGCAGCTCTTCTTCTTTCTCTCAATTCTTCCCAACCCAAACATTGCAACATTTTAGTAACGCTACTCTTTTGTCGGAAATCACCCAGAACAAATCGAGCTGCTTTTCTTTGGATTTTTTCCAGTTCTTGAATCAGGTAATCCTGGTGAGGGTCCCATACACTGGAACCATACTCTAGTTGGGGTCTTACCAGAGACTTATATGCACTCTCCTTTACATCCTTACTACAACCCCTAAACACCCTCATAACCATGTGCAGAGGTCGGTACCCTTTATTTACAATCCCATTTATGTGATTACCCCAGTGAAGATCTTTCCTTATATTAACACCTAGATACTTGGCACTCTTAGATAAAATGAGATAAGATAATACCCGTCTCCCATAATCTCGGAAATTTTTCCAGTGTTTTGATGCATGAAGTATACAAAAGTTGATATCCTATAGCATAATTATAAAACACAAGGAAAGCACAAGTTAAGAAGCGCCCGAAAGACATCACAAATCAGTTTTAACACTTAAATAGCTTAGGAATTGAACAGAGAAAGAATGGCCTGGAATGAATATTAGAAACAGTAAGTTAATAAATGAAACTTTAGAAAAAAAAAGAAAACACGAGACTTCTCGGACATGCTATAGAGGTCCTCGGAAACGTGATCCCCCAAAGTGAGGGTCATCACAGTAGTCATCCTCAGTCCCTGCATACCACGTCGGACATTGAAATTGATATATTTTATTATTATAATATTATTATTTTTATTATTATTGTTATCCGGCTCCATGGCAAAACAGCTAACATTTGATCCAAGGGGTCCCGGGTTCGATTCCCGCATGGGTCGTGGATTTTAACTTTAATTCCTCTTGTTAGGGAATTAGGTGAGTGCGCCGTCTTCGACATTTAGAATTCATCATAGGTAGGGCCCCATTCTCACGGACACACAGGCAGGTCGCCTATAGGCGTCAGTTTGAAAGATATGAACCAGGCTTCTCCGATGTCATACGCCATTATACAGAGCGAATCACCTAAAACTTGCACCCCATATCTTTCTGAAATGGTAGGCGCTATCAATGTGGTTACTTAGGCCTACTTACTTACTTACTTACTTATTTACGTACTTACTTACTTACTTACTTACTTACTAACTTACTTACTTACTTCACAAAGGTGAAAAATGAGAGTATCCTCTCACTGTTCACCTTTGTAAAGTGAAGACCGTCAATACGGAGTGATTCTAATATCTTACTTACTTACTTACCTACTTATCGTATGGTTTTTAGTGCCGGGAGTGTCCGAGGACATGTTGCAGGTGCATGTATTTCTATTGGACGCCCATTGATGACCTTCGCGTCTGGATGATGATGATGAGGTAGGGAGAGGGTGAACCCGGTGTCGGCACGTAGTCTTCTTCTGTCGAATAACAACACCAAAGCTTTATGTCCCCATCCGACGGACGAATCACCATCAACAATGGCATATGCCTTCACTCCATATAAACACTGCGGAGAGGTTTGGAATTGAATCCGGGCTTTGGCAGGCAATCTCGTGATTTGAATTTGTATTCCATCATCTGTCCTACCTTGTCGGCCAAGATTCTGATGGTAACCACTTTGTTCGGCCAACAGGACCTGATATAGCTAACCTCGGTGTCAGATTGTATAGAATAGACGCCTTAAAGATCATGACCACCAGGAGGGCTATTGATGTGCTGTTTTCACAGACAGAAGTATAACCAACGGCTTATAATTGTAGCGCATACACAGATTTTAATAATTACTTGCATGTGTATTTATTTCCATTTTATCAAATGGAATAATGTCTATTGACATTAACAAAATGAAACTAGAATGCATTACAGTGTAAATGGTGTGTTTTCAGGATTCTAGTACAAGTAGTTTAAGAGCTATCGTAGTCTGAAAATCTAAATAGCGGCAGTTGTCTCTTGCATGCGTCAGCACTAACTTAAGATAAAAATGAATTCTGAAGAATAAAGAGAATTGACCTTGAAATGTTTTGTTCAAAATGACTACCAGAAGCGTCAGTACAAGTTTCCAGCCTGCCACGTTCTAGCTTTTTATCAGAAATGTCCGCGCAAGCACTAATAATACGTCGTTTCATATCAATTCGCGCGACGGCATGTCCTTTTAAACAGTGTCTTTTAACTTTCCATAGCCTAAAGAATCTAAAGGCTGGTGAACGCGTCGGCCAATGTACACTGACTGACAGTGACAATGCAACACCAAGGAGGAGTGGTTCGAAAGGGATGAAAGTTGGGGAAAAAACAGAGTCGGCACGGAAGAATAATTGATGTTTATTTCAAACCGATATGCAGGTTACACAATGCGCACGGCATCGACTCAGTAGGATGTAGGACCACCGCGAGCGGCGATGCACGCAGAAACACGTCGAGGTACAGAGTCAATATGAGTGCGGATGGTGTCCTGAGGGATGGTTCTCCATTCTCTGTCAACCATTTGCCACAGTTGGTCGTCCGTACGAGGCTGGGGCAGAGTTTGCAAACGGCGTCCAATGAGATCCCACACGTGTTTGATTGGTGAGAGATCCGGAGAGTACGCTGGCCACGGAAGCATCTGTACACCTCGTAGAGCCTGTTGGGAGATGCGAGCAGTGTGTGGGCGGGCATTATCCTGCTGAAACAGAGCATTGGGCAGCCCCTGAAGGTACGGGAGTGCCACCGGCCGCAGCACATGCTGCACGTAGCGGTGGGCATTTAACGTGCCTTGAATACGCACTAGAGGTGACGTGGAATCATACGCAATAGCGCCCCAAACCATGATGCCGCGTTGTCTAGCGGTAGGGCGCTCCACAGTTACTGCCGGATTTGACCTTTCTCCACGCCGACGCCACACTCGTCTGCGGTGACTATCACTGACAGAACAGAAGCGTGACTCATCAGAGAACACGACGTTCCGCCATTCCCTCATCCAAGTCGCTCTAGCCCGGTACCATGCCAGGCGTGCACGTCTATGCTGTGGAGTCAATGGTAGTCTTCTGAGCGGACGCCGGGAGTGCAGGCCTCCTTCAACCAATCGACGGGAAATTGTTCTGGTCGATATTGGAACAGCCAGGGTGTGTTGCACATGCTGAAGAATGGCGGTTGACGTGGCGTGCGGGGCTGCCACCGCTTGGCGGCGGATGCGCCGATCCTCGCGTGCTGACGTCACTCGGGCTGCGCCTGGACCCCTCGCACGTGCCACATGTCCCTGCGCCAACCATCTTCGCCACAGGCGCTGCACCGTGGACACATCCCTATGGGTATCGGCTGCGATTTGACGAAGCGACCAACCTGCCCTTCTCAGCCTCGTAAAGTCGTCTGTCTGCTGGAAATGCCTCCGTTGACGGCGGCCTGGCATTCTTAGCTATACACGTGTCCTGTGGCACACGACAACACGTTCTACAATGACTGTCGGCTGAGAAATCACGGTACGAAGTGGCCCATTCGCCAACGCCGTGTCCCATTTATCGTTCGCTACGTGCGCAGCACAGCGGCGCATTTCACATCATGAGCATACCTCAGTGACGTCAGTCTACCCTGCAATTGGCATAAAGTTCTGACCACTCCTTCTTGGTGTTGCATTTGCTCTGTCAGTCAGTGTACATGGCCCCTTCGTCCAATCCAATCCAGTTCAATATAATCCAGTCGGTGAAGACAAGCTGTAATACGTCGCACACTATGCGCTGAACTTGCGTTCATGCTGATACCACATTTTCCTCCTAGACTGCAGTTGAACGTCTTTTAACATCTGTGGATGTTGGTCTGTTAGGAGGTTAAGATACTTTTGAGAATCTAGTGTTACTTCAATGAAAAATATTGCCTATGAGCTGATGGTTCACTATTCCAAACCGCACATTTAAACTCCATGCATGCTGACGTTCAGCCTGACGAAGCCAATGGAAATTCTTTGCGGGACCCATAGTGTATGTTTCGGAGGTTTACTTGGCAATCATTTGTTAAATGTTGCTTCATCACTAAACAAGATACATGATAAATCTGGTGTATCCTGTCTTAATGCCCGTGTACAAATGTTAACACGATTCTCAAATTCGATTCTATGCACCTCATGATGGAGAGAGACTTGATACGGATGGAACTTATGGCAGTGAGGGACGCGTAAGTACACTTGCCTGACTCACGTCACCTCCTCGTGCGATTGCACGGGAAGTAATGTGCGGATCTTGAGTAACAGCAGCTGGTGCACTGATTTCACCCTCTTTTCCAGTCACTCGTTTGTTTCTGTTACGTTTTCTAGCTGTTACACTTCCAGTTACACGTAATTGGTTGAAGAGGTTCACAAATAATTGTCGAGATGAGTGACGTTTATACCTTTCCGCGTACAGAGCACAAGAACGAACAGCATTCTTCCTACAAAATTAACATGTTGCCTTTGTTTAGCATTGGTAAATACCATCTTCCACCACGTCCTACTTCTTGAACAACCACAAGGTAACTGACAGCAGAGTTGCATCGCAAACAGTGTACTCTCAAGGAAACAATCCTAAAAACATCAAAGCCTCGTAACTAAGCAGTTGAATGTAGCAGACAGCTGTTGGTACTTACTTCTTTAAAACTACGATGGCTCGTAAACTACCTGTACTAGAAACCTAAAAAAAGGATGAAAAAAAACCTACACCATTGAAATTCTTATTTACACTATTTTGTTAATGTCAATAGGCATAGTTGCATTTGAAAAATGTACCTTTCAAGAATAATTCACATTATAATGATTATGAGGGGATAGAATTATGAGCCGTTGGTTATACTCCATTCCTGTAAAACCAGCTCATCAACAGTACCTTCCGTTTCAGAAATATTTTAGTTGAAAATTGTAGGTCACTCACCCTGTATTATTATTATTATTATTATTATTATTATTATTATTATTATTATTATTTCCGTCTGTAAGAGTGTGTTTTAAAGTGAAAAAATTTCGTCAGCTCGTCCCAAATATTTAAGCTAGTGTATTAACCGAAGCTCCTAAATCGTGTGCGGCTGAATGGGTGGTTTGGAAACAACCATCGACAGCTTTACATTTTAATGCGGGTGGCATTTCAGAATGGAAAGCTTATCCGGTATTACTGAACTAAAATATTATACAGAAAACAAAGCGCAGATGCTAACCCTTCTCACCACGACATTTTACGCATATTTCATATGACTGTACACGGATATTTGGTGAATAAATCATTGGAGGGAATACTAAATGTACATTTTAGTCTGTGTATTACTAACATTTCAAGATTATAAGCAGGTATTTTTCAGAATCAGATTTTTTATTTCAAACTTCTTTAGGTCAGGAGCTTCATTACTACGCTTGAATTCCACCTTGATTGATGAACTGACGGGATATATATTTTTTCTTATTTCCTTCACGTCGCACCGACACAGACAGGTCATGTGGCAATGATGGAATAGGGACGGGTTTGGTTTGGGAAGGAAGTGACCGTGGCCTTAACTGAAGAAGGGGAACTCGTGAACAGATGCTGGATATCAAATAAAGCATTGAAAAATGCAGAGAATTTATTATTCAGGCGTTCATACGTTTGCCTAGTGTGAACACCCTAGACCGAGGAAGAAACATCTTCAGGGCTGCCTACAATGGGGTTCGAACACACCATCTCCCGAATGCAAGCTTACAGCTACGTAGGCTAACCCAAATCACGCGGCCAACTCGTTCGGTGAGGGATATAAAAATTTGATTGTTGAGATGACTGATATCAGACATTTAAAACTTGTGACACAGTTGTTTCCTTTCACCAGAGCCAGGTTACGTCATTCGCCCCTTCCGAAAACTCCGGTGTAAAGGGAAGGTGCTTCACACAGTAACACAGGGCTGAGTTGTAATTGTGCTGTAGTGGAGCTACGTCACGCTAAAAGAAACGAAATGCAGTCATTTATAAACGCTTTTAATTTTGATCTGAGTCAAACACTACTTCATCTACAAAAGGAGTTGTTATATCGACGGCTTACTTCTAAAACCTCGTATGTCCCAATGCTCTTCCTATCCATTATATTCTTTAAGAATGGTCACGCCTCCCAGTCACATATGGATATGCAGCCCATCAGAACAACGTTCGTTGTGTTCATTTTCCTATGGTTATGTGTAAAGGAAAATTAACCTTAAATACATTATACTGTAGGGGCTGCCTGACCGAGGTGGAAAAGGCGTGCTCGGTTCGCCCCGGAAGGACGTGAGTTCGAATCCCCGTCAGGAAAGCTTAACATTTAAGAAACGAGATTTCCACTTTCGGAGGTGCATATGGCTCTGAGGTTCACTCAGCCTACACAAAAAAATGAGTACTAGGTTAATTCCTGGGGGCAAGGGCGACCGGGCGTAGAGCTAATCACTCTACCCCATCACGTGCCGAGGTTGACAATGGTTGAAGCCTTTACCTTCCACTGCTCCAAGGGTTTTCATGGCCTGTACGTAGGTGACGTTGCTTTTTTACATTATACTGTAGGAGTGCGCAGATTCGCTTGCAAACATCATTCCTACAATACGGTATGGTAAGGTCTAGTTTCCTTTACACTCGTAATTCTGCTCAGTACTTCCTCTTTGGAAATATTTCCCGCGCGTTCCTCCTTCAGCTTCCAGCACCTTATTTTCCTCATTCCCTGCTGTATTACCTTCTTCCTTGTCGCCAACTTGTATTCAAGAACCACAGGACTGGGCTAGTTTGTCACACCTTCTCCCAGTATCAGCTTGCCAATACTTACTTCGCTCAGGTGATTCCTTTCATGCATAATGTAGTCGAATTGACTTCCACTGTCCTTTCATATGACATAGTTGTCTTAACTCTTTCTTGGAAAAAGTGTTTGAATCGGTCATGTGATGTGCGCAGGAAAACTCTAATATTGACTCTCCATCCCACGTGGACTCTGTGCACCAAGCGGACTACCTACTACATGACCATTCACCTCATCTCCAATGAATTGTATTTCTCCCTGTAGTACTGCCACTGCCTTCTCCATCAAATCCCTCCACAGACTGTATTTCCTCAGCTCCTCACAACCAACCGGGACGCATAGCTCGAATTAATGTTGAATGCTACGTCTTTCTTCTCTATCGCTTCTGTTGACTCTCATTGAGCGTTCCTTCCACAATCCGTGCAAGATTATACTGAATCCATCTCGTGAGAGCGCGGACACTCACTCCGCAGGCCAAGGGATTACGATAAAAATCCGATGACCAGGACAAGAATCGGAACCGGGACCTCGAGGTTCAGAGGGAGGCCAAGACGCAGACCAGTCAGCCGCGGAGCAGGAACTGATGGTAAAATTCTATTGAATGCTATTTTGCAGGGTCGAAGTTTTACGATTACTAAAGGATGTGAATCGAGTCGAGTCTGAGGATCTTCGAACACTGTTTATTTCAGTATTGCATCTTGTTGAAAACACAGAAAAAACTTACCTGATTCAGTTTACCTTCGACGGTGCAGTGGACTTTCTAATCTCAAATCTATAGAGCTTATGGCAGGTACGGTGAAACTGGAATCATACGGTTACTATATGTGAATTATATGCAAAACAAGGTGCAAGTGCACAATATTAGTGATTCCTTCCTCTGTTTTGTATCGCTATTTCACTGCAATAAAAGTATTATAATTATGTGAATTCTAACAAGTAAGCGTTAGATAACGAGGCAGATGGATTAGATTAATTTCATTTTTTGTTTCTACGGTCCGCCTCTGTGGTGTAGTGGTTAGCATGATTAGCTGCCACCCCGGAGGTCCGGGTTCGATTCCCGGCTCTGCCACGAAAATTTGGAAAGTGGTACGAGGGCTGGAACGGGGTACACTCAGCCTCGGGAGGTCAACTGAGTAGAGGTGGGTTCGATTCCCACCTCAGCCATCCTCGAAGTGGTTTTCCGTGGTTTCCCACTTCTCCTCCAGGCGAATGCTGGGATGGTACCTAACTTAAGGCCACGGCCGCTTCCTTCCCTCTTCCTTGTCTATCCCTTCCAATCTTCCCATCCCTCCACAAGGCCCCTGTTCAGCATAGCAGGTGAGGCCGCCTGGGCGAGGTACTGGTCATTCTCCCCAGTTGTATCCCCCGACCAAGAGTCTGAAGCTCCAGGACACTGCCCTTGAGGCGGTAGAGGTGGGATCCCTCGCTGAGTCCGAGGGAAAAGCCGAACCTGGAGGGTAAACAGATGATGATGATGATGATGTTTCTACGAAGCTCTAATAGTTACTGTTTCAAATCACGAGTAGTGAGTGCCGATATTTCCTATCACATAAGCTAATTTAAAAAAGAAGAAGAGAAACATCAACGTACTGAGCAGCTCTGTTCAAAAGTATCCTCTTACAAAATCTTTTTTATTCCACCCATTCTGGCGGCAAATGTTTCATGAAAGGTTAAAAAACTAGTTTGATAGGATGTTAAAACTGGGATAATTTCCCCAGAGAAATAGGGAAGTGCTTTTACCACCTATAAAAAACCGGTAAAGCATTTGACTAGCGAGATATTCATTCCGTAACCAAGTGGAAAGGGTTTTTATTTTATTTTTTCTTGCATCCAGGAGATAGTAGGTTCGAATCCCACTATCGGCAGCCCTGAAGATGGTTTTCCGTGGTTTCCCATTTTCACACCAGGCAAATGCTGGGGCTGTACCTTAATTAAGGCCACGGCCAATTCCTTCCAACTCCTAGGCCTTTCCTATCCCATCGTCGACATAAGACCTATCTGTGTCGGTGCGACGTAAAGCCCCTAGCAAAAAAAAAAAAAGAGTTTTTTTCCCAACAGTAGTCGGACAGATGATTTGTACTATACTTAAAGATAAATGAAATGGGATTTAGTGACAAACTGGAACAAAGAGAGACTGCAATAGTTCCCACACTGACAATCAAGTGTCCATGTAGAGAGCAAATGGAATTTGCCATGCAATCCATTAGAGCATGCTACACTTTGCGAAAAGAAGCAGAGACTAACAAGAGTAGTGAAATGAAACAATGAGAGGGTAATTGATGGGACCGGCCGGAGCTTGTAGTGCTTATTGGCACATGCCGAGGTAACAAAAAGTGTCGGTACAGGAATAGCTCAACTTGCACGCACTGCATGCCAAATAAAAAGACAAATTAATAAGTGACGGCTCGATTATTGATGATGATATTAATAATAATAATAATAATAATAATAATAATAATAATAATAATAATAATAATAATAATAATAATAATAATTTATGTGGGATTTATTGGAATAAAAGCATGATCACTGACAATAGGATACTATGTAATAGACCAGACATCGCCCTACTTGATAAGACCAAGGAAACCTGCTACATCACGGATGTAAAGTGCCCTAGTTCCAACGACCTGCAGGCAACGCACACAGAGAAAATATCGAAGTACACTGATTTATCGATGAAAATTAAAACCATGTGGAGAACCAAAAACGTTATCACAGTGCCAATAACCACAGCTTGCAGTGGTCTTAATACAAAAACATTGCCTCCAGATTCTCAATCTGCACCCGCTCAGCTTTATAGAACTTGAAAAACAGTCATATTAGTCAACTGTCACATCTTCTGGAAGTTTTTGGAGACAGAACATCCACTACATTGTTAACAGCCTTTAATAGTTGGTACTAGTTGTAGATATACCGGGTGGTACAGCTGCCCCTATTCACGCAGTTTTATGCAACCCGCAGATTATAGTCGAACCTAAAAATATTGACTTTTACTACTCACTACAATGTCTGCTCTTACAACGCTTTCCATAATTCGTTTATTCGTGTCAAGCATCATCATCATCATCATCATCATCTGTTTACCCTCCAGGTTCGGTTTTTCCCTCGGACTTATTGAGGGATCCCACCTCTACCGCCTCAAGGGCAGTGTCCTGGAGCTTCAGACTCTTGGTCGGGGGATACAACTGGGGAGTATGACCAGTACCTCGCCCAGGCCTTGTGGAGGGATGGGAAGATTGGAAGGGATAGGCAAGAAAGAGGGAAGGAAGCGGCCGTGGCCTTAAGTTAGGTACCATCCCGGCATTCGCCTGGAGGGGAAGTGGGAAACCACGGAAAACCACTTCCAGGATGGCTGAGGTGGGAATCGAACCCACCTCTACTCAGTTGACCTCCCGAGGCTGAGTGGACCCCGTTCCAGCCCTCGTACCACTTTTCAAATTTCGTGGCAGAGCCGGGAATCGAACCCGGGCCTCCGGGGGTGGCAGCTAATCACGCTAACCACTACACCACAGAGGCGGACTCGTGTCAAGCAAATCAGCATTAAAGATGAAATACCGATTGATGGTAAAGAATCGTGAAAATTATGTGTCGCAGAAACGTCCTGTACAGAGAATATTATTGGTGAATGACTAGAAGTAGCAGCAACACAACAGCGCTAAACGGCAACCCGTGATAGCCGAGCTTGCTAAAAGTTAGGGAAGAGTACCGGTGTTCGTTAGTAGGCGGTTCGAGTCCTGTGTACGACGATTATTTTTATTGCGTTGTTGATGTTCGTGAGAGTCGTGTTGTTGACGACAAATCTAAATCATGATCAGTTCTCATATTGCAGGCACTCAGCTATGTTTGTTTTTTAAGGAGCTCTTAAAAGAGCTATTTGCAATAAAGTGGGATTGTACCGACAGCGGTGCGATGGGCTTATGCATGGCCATTCGATTAATGTTCAAAATGACCACCTGCTTCGTTAATGCACATCTCAGCACGGTGGAGGAGAGACATTCCTGCTTACTGCAACATATGTGGTGGAATCTGCCTGCAGGCTTCCGTGATGAGCCGCCGTAAATGATTCGGGCTCTCAGGCTCCTGCTCATAGACTCTTTCCTTTAAATAACCCCAGAGGAAAAAGTCGAGTGGAGTAAGGTCAGGTGATCTAGCCGGCCATGTGACTGGACCCCCTCGTCCAATCCATCGTCCAGGATATGTCCTATGCAAGTGGTTCCGTACTGCCAACGACCAGTGTGGGGGAGCTCCATCCTGCTGGAACCACATCCGTAACCGTGTCATAAGGGGGACATCCTCCAATAAGAGTGGGAGGTACTCACGAAGAAACTCTAGATAGCGTCGTCCCGTGAGGTTTCCTTCGAAGAAATATGGTCCAATTATCTTGTCACCTAGTATCCCGCACCACACGTTGACGCCCCATTGTACCTAAAATCGAGCTCCCCTGATCCAGTGAGGATTTTCAACGCTCCAGTAATGGAAGTTGTGACGATTAACAGTTCCGTTGTTGTGAAATCTGGATTCATTTTTCTTTTGCTACTTGCTTTACGTCGCACCGACACAGATAGGTCTTATGGCGACGTTGGGAGAGGAAAGGGCTAGGAGTGGGAAGGAAGCGGCCGTGGCCTTAATTAAGGTACAGCCCCAGCATTTGCCTGGTGTGAAAATGGGAAACCACGGAAAACCATCTTCAGGGCTGCCGACAGTGGGGTTCGAACGCACTATCTCCCGAATACTGGATACTGGCCGCACTTAAGCGACTGCAGCTATCGAGCTCGGTAAATCTGGATTCATCACTAAAGAGAATGTCCATTAAGAAATTCGCATCGGCTTCAACTCTTTGTAATATCCATTGCGAAAATTATATCCGTTTTGGAAAGTCATCTCCGTGAAGTTCCTGGTGCAGCTGTTGATGGAAAGGGTGGAATTTATGGCGGTGCAATATTCGCAGTACAGATACATGACTGATGTTCAGTTCATTTCCTATGGCCCGTGAGCTTGTGTGCGGGTTGTATGCAATTGCATTTTGAACAGCTTCGTCGTTATTTCCAGACGTCACTGGAGCATCCCGAACGGGGGTAATGTATGAAATGACCCCGTTGCACGCAACCGTCTTTCAACACGTCGAAATGTATCTGCAGTTGGCAGCCTTCGTCCAGGAAATCGTTCTTGATACAAGCGTCTGGCTTCCCGTGCATTTTGCCTTGCTTCTCCATAAAGTAGTACCATATTCACATAATCATCCCGTGAATACATAATGTTTGCTTTCGTGCTAACCGTACAGTACGTGCTCACACGTTGCTGCTAGGATTACGATATGCTGTTTCATGTGCCCTACGTATGAAGTGTAGACCGCTGTTAGTTGGTCTTCGAGTCGAACGTGCGCAGTTGCTTGGTTGAATTGGTGGGTCAGAATGTTGACAACACGTGCACTGCGCTTCATTCCCTGTAGTCGTTTGCCATATGGAAGTCGCATGTTATTATTCCTTTCGTATGTATGCTTTCTTTGTAAAGGTGGCAAATTACTTTTGAGACTTAAGAACGTTAAATATTTATTACGAATGGCCTTACAAGTATAATATAAAAATAAAATTGAAAAGCTCGTAACTAGATTCGAACTCTAAATGCCTGCAAACATATCGTATGCTCGCTGCGATTGGTGCCATGTAGCCACTGCAGGCGACAAAGAACTGGTCTCGTAGCTCTGTACTAATGGAATTACCTAGGCTATCGCTTCGATACTGATCGTTGATGTTAAAAGTTCTGAACTCGAATGTGCAAACACCACAGTGAACTAAAGAATCGCGTCTCTCTTACGCCCAATTGTTGCAACCATTTTCTACGCGTTACTTGGTTGAATGAGTCCAGCGTTATGTTTCAGGTGGTAGTCACAATCGGTGCGTATGTGGCGATATTTATGATACCTGTTTATTATAACTTCCGTAGAAGATTATCGGAGACTTCAGAAAGGTCTTCGTAAACGATGCCTAGGCGAATACGAAATGACATTAAAAAATGCATGACTCAAGAATGGTTGGAACCCTTCCTGCTTCAAGTAACCTATCGAAGTACGTCTCCCATACGTTATTCCGCGCAGCTATTTGCAATGTACAAGCACCATCCTTGTAACTCTGTATTCACGAGGAGAGCGGAAGTTCCCGCTTCGACAAGTTACTGATGAGTTACAGCCTTATGGTCCCGTTTTATATCCTTTTTTGATCGCTCTAACGGTAGTAATTACATGGCGTAAGCTATCACATCTGCTGTACAGCATTTGCGTGCCACAGATTATAAACTACAGTGCAAAACACGTTTCTATCAATTTCGATGTGATGAGACTGTACAAAATGGTGGTGCATTGACATGTCTGTAATTGGTCTTACCCTATCACGTTTTCTATGATACCACGACCGCCCTTTCTATCAAAAGAAAATGGCCTCTTGGACCAATCAGGTGCGCAATTCTCTACCGACAGCTATAGGCGTGTTTATGGTTTGTACAGCATAGTAACATTTCGTAAAAATTAGTAGAGTATTGGACACCGCTCTACATAAAATGGTACAGTGTTTTTGAGATGGACCTCACTTACTGCATCTTGTACCATTTTTCCATTGTGCGGAGAAGTCTACATCGGGTTAACTGCACATAACATTGCTGTAAGGTGTTGCGCAAGATGGGACTAAGAGGCATTTACGTCCTAGCTGGTTGCATATATCATCATCATCATCATCATCATCATTTGTTTACCCTCCAGGTTCGGTTTTTCCCCCGAACTTAGCGAGGGATCCCACCTCTACCGCCTCAAGGGCAGTGTCCTGGAGCTTCAGACTCTTGGTCGGGGATACAACTGGGGAGTATGACCAGTACCTCGCCCAGGCGGCCGCACCTGATATGCTGAACAGGGGCCTTGTGGAGGGATGGGAAGATTGGAAGGGATAGGCTAGGAAGAGGGAAGGAAGCGGCCGTGGCCTTATGCTAGGTACCATCCCGGCATTCGCCTGGAGGAGAAGTGGGAAACCACGGAAAACCACTTCCAGGATGGCCGAGGTGGGAATCGAACCCACCTCTACTCACTTGACCTCCCGAGGCTGAGTGGACCCCGTTCCAGCCCTCGTACCACTTTTCAAATTTCGTGGCAGAGCCGGGAATCGAACCCGGGCCTCCGGGGGTGGCAGCTAATCACGCTAACCACTACACCACAGAGGCGGCTGGTTGCATATATTCGGGACAAAATAGGGGCAGCTGTACCACCCGGTATATATATACATATATATATATATAAATTTTAATATGCAGTGGCTGGCCCCGCGGTGTAGGGGTAGCGTGCCTGCCTCCTACCCGGAGGCCCCGGGTTTGATTCCTGGCAAGACAACTACGCTGACCATTCATACAAGTAGCCGCACCAGTAATACACCTGAGAAGCGCTCTGTGTAGTACTATATAGTGGTAGGTAAATGCAAGTAGGAAACAGTACAATATGAAGATAATGTTGGAATTCAAGAGGACGAATTGGGGAAAATATTCGTTTATAAAAAGGGGAGTTAGGGACTGGAATAACTTACTAAGGGAGATGTTCAATACATTTCCTATTTCTTTGCAGTCATTTAAGAAAAGGCTAGCAAAACAACAGACAGGGAATCTGCCACCTGGGCGACTGCCCTAAAGGCAGATCAGTAGTGATTGATGATAAATAAATACATAACTAAATGCCTCATTTAATTACCAGGTTTGGTTAAATTTCATTATGGTGTAGTATTTAATGGATCACGGATGCCGTGACTTTAGAAGTGATGCTGTTGAATAGTACACCAGAATCAGCAGTTGGCGTTGAAAGTTTTTTTTTGTTTTCTTGTAGTCCTTTTGCTCATCAGACTAAGAGGATTTGTTATCAACTTTATGTATTTGGTAACTTGTGTTCGTTGGGAGTCTATAACAATGCGTGTAACATCGAACGTTTGGTTCTAGAAATGTGTTAAATTGTCCCAGGACATTTGCTAGGGTGAGAGCTATACTATCCGAAAATAATCTCGGTATATATAACTGTTGTCAGAGCGAGGTTATTGAACCACAGGTCTTTCAGGTCTTGTCGTTAAGGAGCTCTGGCTAAATGATGATCAGACATAAAAGTTGGTATTACTAATACAGTCCGCCTCTGTGGTGTAGTGGTTAGCGTGATTACCTGCCACCCCCGGAGGCCCGGGTTCGATTCCCGGCTCTGCCACGAAATTTGAAAAGTGGTATGAGGGCTGGAACGGGGTCCACTCAGCCTCGGGAGGTCAACTGAGTAGAGGTTGGTTCGATTCCCACCTCAGCCATCCTGGAAGTGGTTTTCCGTGGTTTCCCACTTCTCCTCCAGGCGAATGCCAGGATGGTACCTAACATAAGGCCACGGCCGCTTCCTTCCCTCTTCCTTGCCTATCCCTTCCAATCTTCCCATCCCTCCACAAGGCCCCTGTTCAGCATAGCAGGTGAGGCCGCCTGGGCGAGGTACTGGTCATTCTCCCCAGTTGTATCCCCGACCAAGAGTCTGAAGCTCCAGGACACTGCCCTTGAGGCGGTAGAGGTGGGATCCCTCGCTGTGTCCGAGGGAAAAAGCCGACCCTGGAGGGTAAACAGATGATGATGATGATGATGATTACTAATACAAAATAGATTAACCTAGGGTAGCCAAAGGATATGCATCATCATCATCATCATCATCATCAGCAGCAGCAGCAGGAACAACAACAACATCAAAAACTACAACAGCAACAATAGCAGTAACATCAGTTTCATCATCACCATAAACACCTTGTGTTTTCGTGTGCGTACGTAGTAGATAGCAGGTGACAATAATGTGATGTAAACAAATTGGAATGCGATAGACGCTTAGGAAATTGACCTTAACATAGTATAATCATTCTGTGTAGTTATCGCTAGCCTGTGCCTCCGTGGCGCAGGAGGAAGCGCGGCGGCCTCTCACAGCTGGATACCGTGGTTCAAATCCCGGTCACTCCATGTGAGATTTGTGATGGACAAAGCGGAGCAAGGACAGGTTTTTCTCCGGGTACTCCAGTTTTCCCTGTCAAATTTTATTCCAGCAACACTCTCCATTAACATTTCATCTATCAGTAATTATCATTGCCCCAGAGGAGTGCGACGAGTTTCGGCAGCCGGCACATTTCCTATCCTCGCCACTAGATCGGGGCTTCATTCATTCCATTCCTGACCCGGTCGAATGACAGGATACAAACTGTGGATTTTCATATTGCTAGCCTGATGCAGCCCATGTAAGGTGATACCTCCGACGAGGGTGGGTGATGCCTGCAGTTATGAAGGTACAGTGATGCAGATAAATAATAATACGAGCACTATCACCGATTACATTGTCCGACTCGTTGGCTGAATGGTCGGCGTACTGGCCTTCGGTTCAGATGATCCCGGGTTGGATTCCCGGCCGGGTCGGGGATTTTAACCTTAATTGGTTAATTCCAATGGCTCCGGGGCTGGGTGTGTGTGGTGTAGGGCTCCCATCTTCACAGACACGCAGGTCGCCTAATAGACCGTCTATGAGAAAAAGACCCACACCAGGCCTCTCCGGAGGCCATACGCCATTATTATTATACTGACTACACTCATATATACAGTATTTCATTCAACACAGTTACAATAACACTTCATATATATATATATATATATATATATATATATATAAATATATATATAAATATAATTTACAATACATCTGCGAAGTAGTATCAGTATGATACGACTGATCTACGATAGCTTGTAGCATCAACAGCTGATTGTTAACCCATCACTCTGTTAAACCACGACTGATCCGCCGACACAACTCCATAACAACTCACTGTCGATCCGCGACCGTCGCGGTATCAAAACAGCTGAACTACGCTAACAACACCACGATTTATACACGTTCATACATTCCACTCTACCAAAAATTTGCTTGTATGTTGTATGAGCCTTGAACGATTCATTATCTCTTAATTGCAACTCTGTTCGTCAGAATACGTGTACAGAAGGCAGGCGGCTATTTGGGGAAACTCCTGTGCATACCGTCTGCGAGCTTCGGCTGAATTCCGACCAGATTCTCCATACACTAAAATTATGTCTGTGCATTTGTTGTTGCTGCAGCCACCAGCCATTGCCAATATAGTACTTCTGTATCAAATACCAACCTACGACTCTGCGTTCGAAAACGAGACTTAGGGCTACTAACGAAAGGGGACGCATTAGACGGGTAGCATACTGTATGTGAACATGCAGCGAGCGGCTGTCTGGATATATCTATTCGTATTCTGACGTAGCCTGCTTGAGGCAGTAATACCCCGGTGAAAATCAGTTACTAGACATCCCAGTCATCTTTAGTGCATTCAGGACACTTAGAAATTACAACAAGATACCTGGAGGTTTCTATAATAACATCGAAAAGTCCTGGTAATTTCCTGTTCTGTAATTATGACGAAACAAGTTTGTCACCGTGGTATACAGCCTAAGGATATCTAGAAACACCTAGAATATTATACATCAAGTCATTAGAACATGAAGATACCAGAGCTCACTTACATTAGTACACACATCACTGTGGGTTTTTCTGATCAACTTGGAAAACACGGACTTTTATTTAAGTGTGATAAATATGATGTAACCTTAATCTAACTTCCCTTGAGTAATGTACATATAACCAGAAGTATCCTGAATGACCTTGAATACATCAAGTGTTATTTAAGATCAGTAATTAAAACCTAACTTATAATACACTAGCTGATGTACCCGTGCTTCGCCACGAAATTCTACATTATATACGGAATTATAGTGTACACGTTGTGAGCAAAATTGTATTAAATTGCATAGCTCTTAACGTTACCCTAGAAACGCGACGGGGAAGTCACCAATCATCTTTTCTCATATGAAGACTGAGTTAGGGATTTTTTACTGTTCTGGCAGACCCGCTTGCATACCATCAGTCACAATCAGATTGGGGAGTTTTCATTATAATGGTAGACACTCACTCTCCACCTGCCTTTTTACATCCTCAGGAAGACTGTCTTAGTGGTTTTCCCAACTGAAATGAACATACATTACAATGACATCCGTAGGAATGGCTTGATTAAAAGCAATGCTTTCATATGAAATACTCGATCAAATGAAACACCACACATTTTCTCACTTTTAACAAACAGGACTACACTGCCGATCTAACAGTCCAAAGTTCCAGAGCTGGAATGACCAAGCCGCAGACAGCCATGATTCGTGAACACTGTTCGTCGTTTTTCGGCGGGGAGAGGGTCGAGTAGTTGAGACTACCAGGGCAAAACTATGCCCTTTTACTAATCTGTTTTCTAGGAGTACCCGATGAGTCGGAAAATATCAATTCACTTCACTGGCTGTGGTAAAATCTGTCTGACTTGGAGGCAAATTTTTCCTCCAAGCCAGAGGAGAAACCCCCTCTTCACTGATAATTTGGAATAACATGAATGTAGAATTTAATAAAAGTGAAGAGGAAGAAGATTTTCTTATGAAACGGCTCTTTTCAAGGTTGAATTTTGAGTTATTTCGTGAATTGTGGTGCTATACTTTGGAATAGGCCTAAATTGTTATTCTATTTTTTTTTGCTAGGGGCTTTACGTCGCACCGACACAGATAGGTCTTATGGCGACGATGGGATAGGAAAGGCTTAGGAGTTGGAAGGAAGCGGCCGTGGCCTTAATTAAGGTACAGCCCCAGCATTTGCCTGGTGTGAAAATGGGAAACCACGGAAAACCATTTTCAGGGCTGCCGATAGTGGGGTTCGAACCTACTATCTCCCGGATGCAAGCTCACAGCCGCGCGCCTCTACGCGCACGGCCAACTCGCCCGGTTAAATTGTTATTCTAGACCAGGCCATACTACTACTACTACTACTACTACTACTACTACTGTTGCTACTATCAAGTCAGCCTCTGCCTTAAGTATGCACACTGCTCATTCAAAACAGCGCGTCAGAGTATGGATCGAATAACTGGAATACTATGAAGATCCCAGTGTGTTACATACCACCTGTATCAGAAAATGTATAAACCAGAGGAATGGCATGCTAAATAAAAAAGTTTTCTAATTCCCCGGCTATTTCCCGCCAATATTCAGTCAGGCTATTATACTCGGTACGCAGCAGTAATCCCATCTAATGGAGTTGAGAGGCAGTATAAAAGACAAATAACATCACAACAAAGAATGGTCAATGTAATGTTATTGTTGATCAATGTTATGCGCTTTCGAAATTGTAGGCCTTTACATTTAGTTTTCTTCCGAATCTGAAATACCACTCATCATAGTCGGTACGGTAAAACTTAATAAAACATAAATGATCGGAAATTGTATTCTCTGTAAGTTTTGTTATGTAATATTTTTCGATAGAACCAAAAAGATATGTATTTAAAAATTAAATTTTAGGCGCTTTCCCCTAAACTACAATTTCATCCAGGGTGAATAACATTGTTTATAGCTTACTCTGTAGTTCCTTATTCCCCGACTCTATATACCGATTTTCATTAAATTCTGTTAACCCATTTTCTCGTGGCTCGGCGTCGATATGGACTTAGCAACAAAAATACAAATTCATGAAATCTGAGTTATCACAGCCGGTACGGTAAAAATGTATAAGGCATAAATGCTCGGATATTTAATTCTATATTACTTTGGTAGCCGCCTCTGTGGTGTAGTGGTTAGCGTGATTAGCTGCCACCCCCGGAGGTCCGGGTTCAATTCCCGGCTCTGCCACGAAATTTGAAAAGTGGTACGAGGGCTGGAACGGGGTCCACTCAGCCTCGGGAGGTCAACTGAGTAGAGGCAGGTTCGATTCCCACCTCAGCCATCCTGGAAGTGGTTTTCCGTGGTTTCCCACTTCACCTCCAGGCAAATGCCGGGATGGTACCTATCTTAAGGCCACGGCCGCTTCCTTCCCTCATCCTTGCCTATCCCTTCCAATCTTCCCAACCCCCTGCTAGGCCCCTGTTCACTATAGCAGGTGAGGCCGCCTGGGCGAGGTACTGGTCATACTCCCCAGTTGTATCCCCCGACCAAGAGTCTAAAAGCTCCAGGACATTGCCCTTGAGGCGGTAGAGGTGGGATCCCTCGCTCAGTCCGAGGGAAAAGCCGAACCTGGAGGGCCTTCCACTAAACTACCATTTTACTAAGCGTGAATAAAATTATTTATAGCCTAGATTGTAGCGACTTAATCCCCAGCTTTGCATACCAATTTTTATTAAGATAGGACTACTAATAACCCATATATTTCTTTTAAATAATTTTAGGCCTCCCGCTAAACTACCATTTCAATCAGCGTGAATAAAATTATTTATAGCCTAGATTATAGCGACTTATTCCTCGTCTTTTCATACCGATTTTCATTAAATTATCTTTAGCCGTTTTTAGTGATGCGTGTACATACATACATACATACATACATACAGACAGACAGACAGAAATTACGGAAAAGTAAAAAGTGCATTTTCTTGTTACTGTAGACATGACTGATACAGAAAGACCATTCTTTTCAAATTCTGAGCAATGTACAGACAAAACACTTACTTTATATACAGGGTAAGGCGTAATTCGCGCACTCGGGCGTCGCAGCGCGACTCTTCACATGCCAGCAATAAAAAAATGTCTCTTACAAAATTTCATCTTGCGAGAATATCATCATCATCATCTGTTTACCCTCCAGGTTCGGCTTTTCCCTCGGACTGAGCGAGGGATCCCACCTCTACCGCCTCAAGGGCGGTGTCCTGGAGCTTCAGACTCTTGGTCGGGGGATACAACTGGGGAGTATGACCAGTACCTCGCCCAGGCGGCCTCACCTGCTATAGTGAACAGGGGCCTAGTAGGGGGATGGGAAGATTGGAAGGGATAGGCAAGGATGAGGGAAGGAAGCGGCCGTGGCCTTAAGATAGGTACCATCCCGGCATTTGCCTGGAGGTGAAGTGGGAAACCACGGAAAACCACTTCGAGGATGGCTGAGGTGGGAATCGAACCCGCCTCTACTCAGTTGACCTCCCGAGGCTGAGTGGACCCCGTTCCAGCCCTCGTACCACTTTTCAAATTTCGTGGCAGAGCCGGGAATCGAACCCGGACCTCCGGGGGTGGCAGCTAATCACGCTAACCACTACACCACAGAGGCGGCTCTTGCGAGAATATCCGGCAGAAAAACGACGTTGAAGATTAGCAATCTGGCAACACTGTAACGACATGTAGGGTAACTACCTCTGTCAGCAGAAGGTACTCGTATTGTACAGTTGGTGCAATGGATAGAGTTTTAGGTTAGCATGCAGGAGGTCGAGTGGTCGATCCTGGGTTTAGGCGTATGTTTTTTATTTCGTGTAGTCCAGGTGGAATGGTATCTGGCATCTTAATCGTCAACAGCGATTGCAGTGGGTCCTCTAGAAACCATTTGCACTTACATACTACGATCCTAGAAATGGACGAACAATCGTTTTCATTGGTCAGCTTTGAAAGGCGCCCTTTCCACGTCGTGGGCGTGAATTTATTCGCACCACTTCATCTACTAGATGTGAAACCTGTTTTCTTTGTACCCTCCTCCAATGGTCCCATAGATTAGTACCAACTATTATTCTTGCCTCGTTCAGGTCCATTACATTTCGTTAGGGCCTTACGTTACCAGTAGGCCTAGCAACGTGCTCTGCGAATAATGTCCAAACTCGGTTACAATTTGTATGTGTTATCACCATGGTCCCAATAATTCTACCTTTCAACATTGCGTGTTGCGTCTGGTAACCGCATGCTGTTTAGTACGTATCTCAATGTATTATTATTATTATTATTATTATTATTATTATTATTATTATGATTAGCCGCCTCTGTGGTGTAGTGGTTAGCGTGATTAGCTGCCACCCCCGGAGGTCCGGGTTCGATTCCCGGCTCTGCCACGAAAATTTGAAAAGTGGTACGAGGGCTAGAACGGGGTCCACTCAGCCTCGGGAGGTCAACTGAGTATAGGTGGGTTCGATTCCCACCTCAGCCATCCTGGAAGTGGTTTTCCGTGGTTTCCCACTTCTCCTCCAGGCGAATGCCGGGATGGTACCTAATTTAAGGCCACGGCCGCTTCCTTCCCTCTTCCTTGTCTATCCCTTCCACTCTTCCCATCCCTCCACAAGGCCCCTGTTCATGTATCCTACATTTACAACATAATAATCATCATCATCATCATCTGTTTACCCTCCAGGTTCGGCTTTTCCCTCGGACTCAGCGAGGGATCCCACCTCTACCGCCTCAAGGGCAGTGTCCTGGAGCTTCAGACTCTTGGTCGGGGGATACAACTGGGGAGAATGACCAGTACCTCGCCCAGGCGGCCTCACCTGCTATGCTGAACAGGGGCCTTGTGGAGGGATGGGAAGATTGGAAGGGATAGACAAGGAAGAGGGAAGGAAGCGGCCGTGGCCTTAAGTTAGGTACCATCCCGGCATTCGCCTGGAGGAGAAGTGGGAAACCACGGAAAACCACTTCGAGGATGGCTGAGGTGGGAATCGAACCCACCGCTACTCATTTGACCTCACGAGGCTGAGTGGACCCCGTTCCAGCCCTCGTACCACTTTTCAAATTTTCGTGGCAGAGCCGGGAATCGAACCCGGACCTCCGGGGGTGACAGTTAATCACGCTAACCACTACACCACAGAGGCGGACTAAACAGATGATGATTATTATTATTATTATTTTTTTTTTTTGCTAGGGGCTTTACGTCGCACCGACACAGATAGGTCTTATGGCGACGATGGGATAGGAAAGGCCTATGAGTTGGAAGGAAGCGGCCGTGGCCTTAATTAAGGTACAGCCCCAGCATTTGCCTGGTGTGAAAATGGGAAACCACGGAAAACCATCTTCAGGGCTGCCGATAGTGGGATTCGAACCTACTATCTCCCGGATGCAAGCTCACAGCCGCGCGCCTCTACGCGCACGGCCAACTCGCCCGGTATTTTTATTATTATTATTATTATTATGTTGTAAATGTAGGATACATGTCACCTCAGAAACGGTGTCTTACTGTATTACAGTAGGCAATGTCAGATGGCAATTAGCAAATAAAAAAAAAGCGCCTCTACCCAGGATCGAACCATCGACCTCCTGCATGCCAACCAAAAACTCTACCCACTGCACCAAATGTACAACACTACGTGGACGTGCTGACAGCGGTAATTACCCTACACATGGTTACAGTGTTGCCAGATTGTTACTCTTTAACGTCCGTTTTCTACCGGATATACTCGCAAGACGAAATTTTGTAAGATACATTTTTTTATTGCTGGCATGTGAGGAATCGCGCTGCGACGCCCGAGTGCGCGAATTACGCTTCAGCCTGTATATAGGTGAGTTATATACACATGGATGAGCTTAAATTCATAACGTAGCCTATAATACATGAACAGTCCGACTTGTTGGCTGAATGGTCAGCGTACTGGCCTTCGGTTCAGAGGGTCCCGGGTTCGATTCCCGGCCGGGTCGGGGATTTTAACCTCCATTGGTTAATTTCATTGGCCCGGGGGCTGGGCGTTTGTGCTGTCCCCAACATCCCTGCAACTCACACACCACACGTAACACTATCCTCCACCACAATAACACGCAGTTACCAACACATGGCAGATGCCGCCCACCCTCATCGGAGGGTCTGCCTTACAAGGGCTGCACCCGGCTAGAAATAGCCACACGAAATTATAATACATGAACAACGTTTTTTAAGTTATACACATAACCTAACTTGGGTCACCTTTTATAAGGAACTATGAGGACTGGGCTAATTTCCAAATGTAGGAAAGAATATCTGAAGTAATTCTCTTCACAGATGATCAAGTGAAGAAGAGGAAACCTACGTAAATGACACTTGAAATGTGATTGCATGGATCCAAGTTTTTGTGAACATTTTCTTCTAATATTTGCTTAGGTAAGGTTGTGATCGAAAACCAGGAAAATACATTGAACACGATGGGAGCGGGAAATCATGGACGCAATTTTAATTCGGATAGTGACAGAACTTTGATCATTGTGTGGATACATTTTTTCCGGAAATTATATTCTAAATACTGTATTCGCTTAGTCAATGTTTAGAGATCATTGACAAAATTTTAGTATTGCACTGCCCATTGAGTTGCGTGTGTTATCAGGTAAAGTACGTCCATCATTGAGTGGTTATAATCTATTGTTGACTGCAGAATTAGGTATTGTTAATGCGCTCAGTTAATCAAGTGTGTGTGTTCAGTACACCTTCGTTATAGATAAAGTGGAGAAGAAATAGGAGTTCAGTAAGGTCATGGCGAGCTTGTTGTAGAACTGTCGTGGAGAGGCTGCTTGGTGAAGTGTGAAGGAATTGTAGCAGTTAAAATGTCGAGGAAGATAGATATGTACAAAACGTGGCTACTTCTTCACGCCCTAGAAAACTGATTTACTGCTAGGCAGATTCTTCATACGTCACTCTTTTCTATATTGAGCCACTCGTTCCCGGCAATGTGAAAGACATATGGCAGTACAGATTCGAGTCATAAAATATCAGCCTACAGGACATCCAAGCTGTCGGTAGGTGTTTGGCAGAAATCCAATTGAAATATTGGCCTTTCCAAGGAGCTTGCGTTTGTTTCCACAGCTGTATCATAGGCAGGAGAGAAACTACATTGCTGCTCCACTTAAATAAATCTAGCGACATCGCTCTGCCGCAGAAATTGGAAATCTCCTTCGCTTAAGACGACGCCGTACCCCTTCAACCCAGTCACTAGGAGTGTGTGCAGTTAATTCGTAACTACGTTTATATTTTAGTGAACAGGTAATCATAGAGTCAGTGTGAAAGAATTACCAGTGCCAGGTTGAGCGACTAGAGAGACATGGTAACAGAAGAAGTTTTTGTACTCAGTGGTGAGAGAAGTTTTGAAGCTAACTTCCACACTTCAGGTGCATTCTGGTACATACGACAATTAGTCTACATGAGTGTCAGAGCGAGGTTCTCCTTCCACGGATTCCATTCAAGGATAAACATCCATCGAGCAGTGGCGTATGCTGAGGGCTACCAAGGCTATCAGTGAAGCGCAAACCACAATTGAGAATGATGGAAGTCTAAAGCACATTATAATGTAAGCATCTGCAACATTGTTCCACTTACAAAACTTGAAAGTAGGGAGAAAAAACGTCGCACATATTTCTGAGAGCAACGCATCGGAGACTGATATTGCAGCCCAGACTCTCGCCCCTCTACCCTCGACTCGCCAAACGCGGCTTGCTGCGAGGAGCGGGGACCGGCGGAGAATCGGTGTGCTAGGCTTCGGTCCGTCAGATCGCCACTGCTAACTATCAACCATGCGTTACTCACCGTATATACTTCCTCACATCATACTTCTGAATGATATAGATAAGAGAGTGTGGGAATTCCTCACTCCCGTTAATTTCTACATCCTTGTAGGAAGAGACTGCAGGGCTGCTGTTAGATTAATATAGTTTTAATTTCATTGGTAGATCTGCTAAAATGAAATGCCATATTTCAGGTTTAGTATTTTCTTCTGTTGGTTGAAATCGAACCTGTGATCATGGGTCGGACCCCACCACTGATCTCCCGAGGAGGCTAATTAATCAGTGAACGATGGGTACGTTTGTTGTATCATAATAATAATAATAGTAATAATAATAATAATAATAATAATAATAATAATAATAATAATAATAATGGGGTATGGCATCTATATAGGCTTCGTGTTGACCTAAAAGGGATAAAATGAATGGCGAAGACGTCATAAACACCCAGTCCCCAAGCCAGTGGAATTACAGTATGAGGTGGTTGATTCTGGAAACCGAACCGGGGCCATCGGAGCAAAGGCAAACGTTCTATCCATTTAGTCTCAAAGCCGGACTTTCATTCGCTAAATCTTAGGCTACCATCTCCACTGATCAGGGGTTGAGCATTGGCTGCATCAGAGGACAGGGCAGTAGCTCGTGAAGCAGCCTTGACAACACAGCAGGCTTCTCCGTTGGCTATTGACTGCAGCTCAAAACGCTGAAGGCTTGACATTCACAAAGCCAACCATCGAAAAGAGATAACCTAAGTTTAGTGGTAGCCCATGTCTTAATCCCAGCAAATGCCACTGCCATCGAGGTGTATTACTGACCACACCACCCTTATTTACTGCTGTAGGAATAAACAAAAGTTATATTCTAATATTTTCCACATACTCTGTTATGTTTCAGACAGAGAAATGTGTCTCTAACTTTGCGATGAATCAATTATCCATCTATTTATCCTCTGTTGATAATGAACCGTACTGGATAACATATACGCATCTGGAGCGACCTTCTTATCGACAGACAACCTGACATTTATCTGTCATGTTTATACAAGCTTCATATTCATAACCTGATGAAAATATTAAGTCTGTTCTTTCAAACAGCTTTCAGTGACTTGGACAAAATATTAGCATTTGAAGGAGGGAGGGAAGTTGAGGAGATGGTAAATTGATCAGTTGAAGGAAGGGAACGTGATGGAACGTTTACAGAGGAGTCTTTAAGCTGAGGGGTGCAATGCAATTTTCCCGAATCGCCTGATCCACTCGCTGAACAAGATCATCGTCTGACACTCGTTTCCTTCCCAGGACCGCCTGCATCATGAATGTCTGTACATTCTGCTTCAAATTTCCTGCACTATTGCCGCACTTTGCTGCCACTCATGAAAGTTTTACCGTACACATTACTCATTGGTTGATGAATTTCGGCTGCGTTGCAACCAAGGTACGCATTGCACCCCTCAGCATGAAGAAATCGAATGACAGCACGCACTTCACACTTGGTGAGAGACTCTATTGTACTATGGCATGTTTACGTGCTCGGAACTGACAAGTGTGTCATGTTGCGGTCGATACACATACTAGAGACACTGCACAACTCTTCGTCGGATTCTCACTGTGGTTTTAATTTAACGACCGATTGGAGGTTGAGAAAGGAATAGCCCTCGCACATATAATCGATAGTGTAAGAGGAAATTGTAAAAAAAAACCTCTTCTGGTCTTCCTATAAACCCCCAGTTTATTCAGTGATTTGTAAATTATATGGATATCAAAACTTGCTCCTGGACGATTATACTCTAAATATGAATTTTGGTCGAGATGTAATCTATAGTGTAAAATAATTGGAAAAGTCTCCTTTTATTCCTATAAAACCCCAGTCTATTCAGTGATTTTTAAATGATTATGCATATAGAAACCTGCTTCTGGATGAGTAGATCTAAATATGAAGTTCGGTAGAGATATAGTCAATAGTGAAATAGAAAATTGAAGAAATCTCTTCTGATCTTCCTATAAAGCCCCGGTCTATTCAGTGATTCTTGAATGATAACAATATTAAAACCTGCTCCTGGATGAGTAGATTCTAAACATGAAGTTTGATCGATATATAATCAATAGTGTAAGATAAAATTGAAAGTACTCTTCTGATCTTCCCATAAACCCCAGTCTATTCAGTGATTTTTAAATAATATGCAAATTAAAATTGATCCTGGATGAGTAGACTCTAAATTTTTATCGAAATATAATCAATAGTGTAAGATAAAATTGAAGAACCTCTTCTGTTCTTCCTAAAACACCTAGTCTTTTAGGCGATTTTTAAAATATACGCATAATTAAATATGCTCCTGAATGAGTAGAATCTAAATATGAAGTTTGGTCGACATATAATTAATAGTGTGAGAGAAAACTGAAAGATACTCTCCTAGTTTCCCTATAAACCCCCAGTCTATTCAGTGGTTTGTAAATGATGCGCATATCAAAACCTGCACCTGGATGAGTAGACTCTAAATATGAAGTTTCGTTGATGGTGGAACAAACAGAGAAACAAACAGACACGAAAGCTAAAAACCACCGATATGATCTGGGATTGACCTAAAACGGATACAAATATAAAATTTTGGCGATACAAATGACATTACAGACAGCGGACGCTCTAGAATTTTATTTCTCAGATTCATTTATTACGTGAGAGGTAAATGGTGGATATAACGAAAATCGAAGAAACCTAGGAATGAAAGAGAAGTACGTGCACGAATATTAGGAGGTCTTATCGGAAATCAGTTCTAGGAAACGAAGACAAAGCAGAAAGATAATAGGAGCACACAGAGCAGTTATATTGAGGAAATGAACAAAATAAGGAGAGGTTGTTGATGCCGATGAGTTTGGAGAGAACTGAGGGATCTAATTAAACAAGATACATATTCTTTCAGAGTTACTGGCTGCTTAGGCGGTGTACCTATTCAATTTGCTACGAAGCATGTGCAAAAAGGAAGGTCATTTTTATAAATATTGTCCCTTCGCTTAAGAAAACGGGAGCTGATAAGTTCCGAAAGGATAATCGACATTAGTTTAACATCTTTCGTAAACTTGGGTCAGGTATTATTTACAGAGGAATGAGAAGGCAAGTGTAAACCGAACTAGGAGAAGATTGGGCTAGATTGCACACGCACCTAAATTAATTATGTTCACATAAGGTTATGTGAAGAAGAGGAAGTCCACGTAAATGACATTTGAAGATATGAACAATTATGATAACATCAACTGGGTCAGGCGTTCGAGAATCTGAAGGAAAATAGAATCAAGTACAGAGAATGAAAGGTTATCTAAAATCGGAGATAAAATTTAACTGACACGGAATAGAAGCAAATGTTCAGAAAGGAACGAGACAGATTTGCAACATTATCTCTATTTCATTCAGTGTATACATCGTACAACAGCGAGGAAATGAAGAGAAATCTCAACAATAAATTTAATTTAATAAATTAAATTCTTTCTTCCTTAATCTGTTTACAATCCAGGGTTGGTTTTTCCGTTGGGCTCAGCGAGGGATCCCACCTCTACCACCTCAAGGGCAGTGTCCTGGAGCTTCAGACTCTGGGTCGTGGGATACAACTGGGGAGGATGACCAGTGCCTCGCCCAGGCGGCCTCATCTGCAATGCTGAACAGGAGCCTTGGTGGGGGATGGGAAGATTGGAAGCGATAGACAAGGAAAAGGAAGGAAGCGGCCGTGGCCTTAAGTTAGGTTCCATCCCGGCATTTGCTTGGAGGAGAAGTGGAAAACCACGGAAAACCACTTCCAGGATGGCTGAGGTGGGAATCGAACCCACCTCTACTCAGTTAACCTCCCGAGGCTGAGTGGACCCCGTTTCAGCCCTCGTACCACTTTTCTAATTTCGTGGCTGAGCCGGGAATCGAACCCGGGTCTCCGGGGGTGGCAACTAATCACACTAACCACTACACCACAGAGGTGGTCATAAATTAAATTAATACATTAATTAACAAATTAAATTTGCTGAATGACATAGTCACAATCTTGTAGAAGAATTTCAAGAAGAATATAAATAAATAAATAAATAAATAAATAAATAAATAAATAAATAAATAAATACATAAATAAATAAATAAATAAATAAATAAAATTAAGTCAAGTAATACGGGAAGTATTACATTAGGAAATGTAATCTGAAAGGAAGCAGTAATGGAAGAAGCGAGAATTAAAAAAAACGCCGATTAGCTCAAGTAAAGAAAGAAATTCTGAAGACAGCAAGAGTGCACGAATCAGGCATAGAAATTCCAAAGTCGTTGGTCTGAAACAGGGATCATAACTTAAAGGGAAAGAGATTGGGCATGTTTTTAATACGACGATTTAAACGAACGTCGAAAGTAAGGTAGGTAGATGGTTCACAGTTCAAGAGGTGCGGGTATGGAATCAAGAATAATAATTAGGTGAAATTCGATCAGAAGTAGAGGGGCAGAGAGAAAGAGAGAGAGAGAGAGAGAGAGAGAGAGAGAGAGAGAGAGAGAGAGAGATAGAGAGGTGAGCTGAACGCATGCGGAGACACCCGGGACATGTTCAGTATTTTTTGGACTCTAGCATATAATGTTTCAAGGTGGACAAGATATGAAGATCACAGACAAATATTAGAGCATATAAACACTGCAATAGTTACACAGATCAAAAGATTAGCATACAATAGTGTGGTAAAGACAGGTGCACGTCATAGCCTGTGACCAATGACTCTACAAACGATGTTTTATTTCTCCTTGTACAGTATTACTAAATAAAACTGTTTTTAAATAATAATAATAATAATAATAATAATAATAATAATAATAATAATAATAATAATAATAATAATAATAATAATTGTACCGGCTGGTACACCTCTACGCCGCACTTTGAATTTTCCGCCTTAATGTACTCCCCTACAGCAGAAACTCTGAACTTTAAGAACTGAATTATCTCTACAGTTTCTCAGAAGATGTCACTGTGTTGATTTCGAATTGCTTTTGTTTACTAATTATCAAGAAGTGTGGACATTCTCTGATAGATGTCTCTACAAAAACTATGACCATGCACCCTGGTGCGAAGTGGTAGAACTTTATTTGAAGAAATTTTGTATTCATACGTTTGTTCCTTACTAAATTTGTGATTTGGCAATATAAATCTTTTCTTTCCGCCAGTCTTGAAGTTAGCCAATCAATAATTTCTGTCATTAATTTTCAGCCAATTGTGTCCTTCTTCTCCAATTTTGATATGTAAATTTTAGTCAGCCAATAAACGCCTGTGGGTGTGTCTTAATTATTCATGAAAGGTCTCGAATCTTCCACGAGGGTATAAAATTGCTGATTTTCACGGCTCGTCGCCACTTCAACAACATCTTGCTTAGTGTATGGAAGTATAGCAGGGGGCGGGTAGCGCCTCCTCCTTCGGGCAGCAGCTCTTCCACAAAGGTAATGGCCTTTTAACATCTTTATTTCTTGCTAGCTCAGCAGTTTAACCCTCGGGGAAGGTCCGAAACCTTTTCAATGTAACCTACCTGTCTAAAAATGTAACTTAGTGCCGGCTTATGTAAAATTTTCTTATCACTTTAACTGTAAATCGGGGATAGAGCTCTTTCTCGAGCTCCCCTTCATTTTGATTTGAGGTGACTACGTTTTCATAACCGATTTCCTACTCTTAATGTCTTAAAGGTTTCTCATACGAGTCACCTCCCTAGTTTGGGAATAGCCCATGTGTCATCGGCCTAGTGCCCCTTAGGTTTTATTAGGTTTCATGTAGGAGTGCAAGCAACGCCTCCATTCACCTTGGTATTTTGGGCCATTTAATTAACCTATTATTTTTCTTTTAAGGCCCTGTAGGCTGGGTACGAGATACCCCTGTTTAATTCTTGTAAGTTGTGCCTCGATGGCAAGTTATTGTAAAGTCTGGTATTTTCGTTAATAGGCTTGAAAAATTGAGAGCGGGTCAGCTCTTTCTTGTGTTTGAAAAGTGCCTCTGGGAGGCTTGAGGTTAAAAGTTGGGAGCAAGTGCTCCTTGAATGAAGGGGTTTTCTGCCCTTTGAATAAATGAGTGTACCTTGGTAATGTTGGGCTAGTAGCTCAAGGATTGTGTAACTGAGGATCGAAGCCAGAACTTGTAAAGACCCCGAAACTTGTGCTTTCGTTTGTAAAGTTATCATTGTACCTGTGTTTTCTTATTGTTATTTCACCTAGTGAAAATTTGTTAAATCTTGTTGTTTATTGAAAACATAACCTTTATTGAAATTTTAATTCATCTTTCGGACTTGTGGTTAGACCCATTCCAGCCCGCACCTTCTTTCACCTCTGCAGTCCACGGATAACTCCGTAACAACAACAACAACAACAATAATAATAATCATAATAATAATAATAATAATAATAATAAAAATAATAATAATAATCGAATGAAGTGATGTTAAAACAGGACTAAACTGTACACTGCTGGCCAAAATTTTCCGGACGGAACATATGTACCCCCACGAATATGTTTAATGATTGTTTAACGACAGAATATATTAATGTAACCAAGTTTCGAAGGTTTTCGTGCAACGGTGACGAGGTTATGTTCGAAGTTCAGTATCGGAAAAAAAACATCCTACTACAATACCTACAGTGATGGAGGGGGCTGTGTGATGGCTGCGGGTTGTTTCACATTCAGTGGGGTTGAAAGACTGCACCGAATTCAAGGAACACTGGACAAAAACGGCTACCATTCCATCCTATCTCCTTTTGCTCTTCTGTCTGGGGAGCAACGTGGGTTTGTCTTACAACAAAACAATGACCCCAGACACACGTCTTGCTATTGCGTGAATTATCTGTAAGACAAACAAAACTCTGGGGAATTGTTTTTGATGGAGTGGACATAAATCCACTTGAGCTGCTGTGGGAGGAGTTGGATAGGCAAGTCCGAGGGGTGTCCTTCTTCATCGGAAAAGCTGTGGCTCTCTTGCAGATTACCTGGCAAGGTATGCCTGTATCAGTGTCAGAAAAACTTCTTTTGAGAATGCCGAGAATAGTTAAAAGTGTACTTGCTGCCAAGCGGGATTTCCTTGGTGAGAAGAGAGTTTGATGTATTCTGGTGATCTGTGAGAGTAAACGTGTAGCCTAGACATTGTCTATTTTTCTCAGATGTAGTGTAAAAACGTAGTTTTACAATATATATTTGTCAATTCCTGGCATATTGTTTTCTTTTAATCTCAGTCCATTATTTAACAGTTCAATGCTTGTCCGGACACGTTTGGCCGGCAGTGTATATACAGTATACGAGAGGTAGTCAAGCGAAAACAGGTCACCTGCCAACAAGTATAGTAGAACATATCCTACTTGAAGGGTAATCACCAGAACGGTTAAGACATTTATCCCACTGCGTGACGAGATGGTCAGTCCCAGTCTTGAGAAAGCTGGCGAGCTTTACCCAGTCACAAGCGTCACCGTCCGTTGCAGACCAATGCCCAGGACAGTCATTCTTCAGATCGAGCAATCTGCGCTATGGAGACACGTTTGAGAAACTAAAGCATATCATGAAGGCAAAACGCCAGGGCGTGCTATCGAATGACATTATTCTTCCTCATGACAACGCCTGCCCACACTGTCAACTCTGTGAGGAATACGCTTAATGGATTAGGGTAGAAAATTCTTCAACAAACTCTCTACTGTTCAGGTCTCTCCTCATACGATTTATACATCTTTGGGGAGTAATCCAACACAGAGATATTGAAACAGAACTGTATGATACGCTCCAGCCAACAAATTGATCCAAGAACACAATGGATTGTCGTGCAAAGAGTGGAGGGAAGGCATTAAAATGGCCACGAACGCGTCTGCTGTCCGTAGTGTACCAAGCAGATCCCAGATGCAAAGACCTAGCTGATTTTGCTTCCTCCAGACCAATTGTCCCATCACCCTGTATTTTTAAGACCTTGGAACGCTAGGTGAAGACAAGATTGGAGTGGTAGTTGGAGCATAATAACCTGCTTCTGAGAACACAATATGCATTTAGTCGAGGGAGAGGAACTATTAACATCCCCAGCATATTGACTACGGACACAGAGAGAACGTTCAAGATGAATGGATAACTACTTGCTCTGTCTCTTGACATCAGAGCTGTTTACGGCTGAGTAAATCTTAATGCCTTAGTTGACAAACTACAGGCATTAAATATTCCACCTTCCTTTAATTATGGGTTACATTCTTTATTCACTCCACGGGTACTTTAGGCTCCAGATTCTTACAAATAACTGCTCCACGTCATATTAACAGCGGATTGCCGCAAGGTTCAGTGCTAACCTATATCTTGTTTGCAAATTATATAGCGGATCTGGAACATATTTTTAGCCCAACTGTTAGAATTCTAGAGTATGATGATGACTTTACAATTTATACTTAGCCCATGAGTTTTACCGTTATTGCTCGTACCCTCGGCTATGCTGCACACAACATATCGAAGCGGATAAGGAATAAGGGACTCTCCTTATCCCCATCTAAATCGCCGGCACTCATCTTTACTAGAAAACGGATAGATCCAACTACCACGAACATACACCGGGGGCCGATCATCTTTCAGATTCGATGAAATGTACGTCCCTTGGGCCTGCATTTGGATAGTCGCATTTCCTGGCATTGGCATATTACTCATATTTTGACTAAAACTGCCCAAAAACTCAACATCTTACATATAGTCACGTGTCCTTGGTGTGATGCGGACCCTGCGGTACTACTGAGCTTATATCGATCTTTAATGAGTTCAGTGATCGATTACACAAGTATTCTATACAAAAACGCCCCACAATACGTCCTTCAGAAAATTAACATTCTTCAGAATCGCTCTGTCAGGATGTACATTATTTGAGAACCATGCGTTCAACACCTACTAATGCACTGCTGGCAAAGGCTGCTGAGATGGCATATCATATACGCCATGGGATGCTCTGTAAGAAATTCCTTCTTTAAAGTTCGACTTCGACTTTGATTCAACACCCATTGCTTAATGCACTCCAGAGAATAGATGCTATTGCATCGCAACACACCAGAAGAGCTCCCTACAAACCATCCCTCCGTCTGCAATGTTACAAAGAACTGGTATATATTATTCGTTATCTCACTCTGAGACGGTAAAATTTTCCTTGATTTCAGTACCAGTATAATCGTTCTTTGAATAATTTACCTACATGCTACACACAAACCAACTTTCAAATCAAAGTCTCTTCCCTGAGATATGCTATGGACATCATTACATTTGTGTAGCCTGGTTATACAGTACATACACATCTGATGGCTCCAAATGGGAGGATGTTGTGAGATTTGGGTACTACCGTCTGCAAACTGAAGGAAAAGTTTTGTTCCCCTTTCGAAGTAAGGCATCCATTTGCAGTGCTGAGATTGTAGCTATCAAAGAAACTCTGAGGTTTTGTTGGCACAGAAATGACCAATCTGCACTCATTATAACAGATCAGAAAAGTGTTCCCCAAAATACTTCAGCATCCTCACTGGAATACACAGACACATGCCTATTTATTTATATAATCAATATTTCTTTACACGCAAAATTAACAGGTCATCAAGTAGCGCTTCTCTGGATCGAAGGATATTCTGCTATCTTTGGCAACAAGAAGCTGATAAATTGGGCAAAACTGGCCCTCGTGATGGACTTTGCAACATGCCTCCACTGCCGTATACGGACCAACAATCACGATCGGACTGGGAAATATAAGAAAGACGGACAGGACGTGACTATACTCTAATTCAGCACAGCATCTTTCAACAACCATGGTTTAGTGATCTAGTTACATTCGAGAATCGGAAGTATCTATAATTCGTATGCGGTTTAACCACGGAACATTCCCGACACGTTTTCAGCATACGAGTGGTCAATTCTTCACAGTGTCAGTATCTGTTTTTTACAACCTATTTACGTCGCAACCGACATAGATATGTCTTATGACGATGGTAGGAGAGGAAAGGGCTATGAGTGGGAACGATGGAGCATTGGCCTTAATTAAGGTACAGCCCCAGCATTTGCCTGGTGTGAAAATGGTAGAACACGGAAAACCATCTTCGGGGCTGCCGACAGTGGGGTTCGAACCTCTATCTCCCAAATCGAAGCTTACAGCTGCGCGCCCCTAACAGCACGGCCAACTCGCTTGGTAGTGTCAGTATTAATCTCCAGGAACTGGTCACTTGAATCACATTCTATTTCAATGTGCTTATTATTCTGGACCAAGGATTCAGTTCAAGAATACACTGATACGTTAGGAATTTCCCTTTCCAACGACAGTTACCTTTCTTCTAGAAGCAAAACACTTGGAAATTCTAGTAACATTGACACATTTTTGAAATCGTGTGGTATGAGAGCTTCTTTGATAGCTCTTTAAAGTTGGAAAAAATGGTACGTAAAACCTTGATTCTACGGTAGTATGTGTTGTAAAGTTTTCTGTGTTGCTCTGTGAATATTATTTTATATTGAATCTGTGATGGCCAAATGGTAATGCATCCAATGGTCAAATACATTTTGGTAAACGTATGTTAATGCAGTGCAAATACCAGGACTTGGTTTAAATCAGGACTGATGGATATCGAATAGATTTTATTGAGTAATATAGTTGGTAATCGGCAGATGAACTATGAATTTGATCCTTTTGTCAGTATCGGTAAGACGCTAATCTGCCAATAATCACTGACTGCTTTACCAGTCGTATTTTCGGAAGCGTCGAACTATGGTATTTGTATATTTCAGTATAAGTCACTTGTTGCAGTGAGTAACAGAAGATATTCACCAGTGGATAAACAATATTATGTAGTATTACATTAGCATTTCGCAGCGGATATTACCTACACCCCTAGCCTTGGTCTTAATGCACTTTATTGTATCAATCACAACTTGCGGTGTGATATGGCTGAAATAAAACTAATCGCTATGTTTATGTGGTGCATTATCATATGGATGAATTAATTTATTTCATAACAGGATTAATTCTCATAGGTGAGGAGACGAAATATTGATTCACTTCATCTACGCTAAGAGTCTGTTCGTCGTTGGATTTCAGGTTATGCCCGTTTATGCCAAAACACTTCACAGATTTCCACATCGTCGCTGCTTGTACGTCAGGTCTAATTAAGTTAGAGGCGTAACTTAGTCTAGCCCTTCTAATTTTAGAGGGCGTAGCCTTTTATGAATCTGGTGGTTCACCTATGTCGGACAGTATTTATACGGTCTATGAGCAGTGTCCCGTTTAGTCATTAGGTTACGAATTTCGTCATCTATTCATGGTTTAAGAAGTTTGGTCCCCTTTCCCGAGCGTACAGGTGCATGTTGATCGTTATCATGTAATTAAAGTTAAATAAATTTTCCTCCACATGATTGGCGCGATTATCTCCAGTCACAGTACGGAAATTTCATCTTCTTCTCATTTGTCTTGGTCATCTCGTCTGTGGTTCCTGAATGATAACATCTTTATATTTGGATTCGAAGAAAAGGAAGAATTGGAAAAATTTGATTCGGACACTGTAATTGGTGGGGGTGTGGATTATGTCATGTCCAAATAGTCTTGGGTTGATGTTTGTCCATCGGCCTGTGAACTATGAATTCTCTAACTTAATTAGACCTGACTTACAACCTGCGACGATGTGGAAATCTATGAAGTGTTATGGCATAAATGGGCCTAATCAGAAATCCAACGATGAACTGACTCTTAGCGTAGAAGAACTAAATCAATATTTCGTCTCCACACTTATGAGAATTAATCCTGTTGGGATATATTAATTACCGGGCGAGTTGGACGTGGGGTTAGGGTCCCACAGCTGTGATCTTGCATTCGGGATGTAGTGGGTTCGAGCCCCACTGTCGGCAGCCCTGAAGATGGACATGGGCAAACATGAATTGAATCCTTGATCCAGAATAATAAGCACATTGGAGTATAATGCGATTCACGTCATCAGTTCCTGGAGACTGATACTGAGCAAGTTAGTCGTGCTTTCAGGGGCGCTCAACTGTACGCTTGCATTCACTCCACTGTCGGCAGCCCTGAATTGGGTTGGTCCGAGGGATAAAGTGGTCATGTTGGAGGCTTCAAAAGTGCTAAGAAACTACCGAGTAGAAGCAAGATGGAGACAGCCGTAATAAATGTGTCCCTATATACATTAGTTCTATCCTTCCACCCCTAGTAATGGTATACGAAAGACTGAATGTCCACAGTTACCAATACAAAAGAAGGCAGGTTGCTGTATTGATAAGAATTGCCAGCTTAATGAGCCCGGAAAGAGCGCACAAGTGAACTGTTTTGCTTGGAGCAGTCAGATTTCAGTACAAGCTGGGCGAGACATCACTTAATAAATCTTTTCTGTTTTACAACTTTATTTTGCGTCGCACCGACACAGGTAGTTCTTAAGGCGACGATGGTATAGGAAAGGCCTAGGAGCGGGAAGGAGTCGGCGGCCGTGGCCTTAATTAAGGTACACCTGCCTGGTGAGAAAATAGGAAACCACGGAAACCATCCCCACAGCTCCGCGCCCCTAACAGCACGACCAACTCGCCCGGTAATTAATATACCCCAAATGTAAGGGCAATAATGATTTTGACATAAAATCAACGGCAGAGTTATAATTGCTGAAACAAACAACAGTAAATGTACGTCTCGGAGCAGTTAGGTGATGATGACGTAGAATGATCTTGGTTATGTACTGAAGAAATGTACATACAGTGCTATTTTAAGTTAAGGCGGGTTATACACTAGTCATGCCATGTTTAGCTACCTCTTGACAAAAATATGACTATTTCCTAGATTATTTCAAGTACGACATTGAAAATCAATATATAACATTGTAACCTATTATTTCATATAGTACAAATCAAAATTTAATTTAAAGTAGCGACATTATTAAATAAATTTTGATATAATTATTTACCATATGAAATGACAAAAACATTATAACTCTTTAAATATGAGCTTAAAGGTTTTCTCTTTCTTTTGAATTGAAACTGACAGAATATTATAGAGGATGAACTAAGATGAAACCTCTAAGTGCATTCAAATTAATTTGGCAGATTTAAAAAATATACATACAATGTTTACATTTTAATGACCTGTTTATATCATTATATTAAGCCTAATGTTGTCTCAGTTCCATTATTTTAGTTCATCCTCTATAGAATTCCTATTTGACCAACTGTGCAAAGTTTCATTTAGATCAGACAAATGGTTCTTGTGATATTACGTTTCTTCTTTTTAAAAAAATAAGTTTTCAGGAAATCGCATGTATAGGTGCCACACAGTCTTACTCATCGTTCACCTTAGAAAGCTCCACTGTCATGTGTTATACCCTCTGTCTGGATGTTCTTGGATTGTTCTTCCAGTATAAGTCTTCGCCTAGTCCTTCTTGCTTCCAAAGTTGACCTTTTTTTTTTTTTTTTTTACTTTTTTCAGCTGAATCTACATGTACCTTGTCAAACTTGCTCAAAGCTTCCACAGTATTCTTCCCAACTTTGATTCCTAATGCCTTCAGTTCTTATAGACTACTGCTAGCTCCATCATTAAAACTGGCCACTACACTGTAGGTTGCTATTTGAACAATTTTATTACCATTGCATGATGTTTTGGGACAAATGGACCAAATTTTACAGTTGAATGACTCATTTGCATTTTGGTTTCTCCCTTTTAGCCATCTTCTCAGTAACTCTGTTTTGCCAACCCAGATATATTACTTCCAGTTAATTTCACATTTCCATGACACAATTTTCAACACAAATGTTCACTTATATTATCCACTAAAGAAGAAAACACTATAATCCTATATGACATGCTGTCAGTATCCTTAGCATCACTGACAGGTGACCTAAACTCAGGCCCAAGTTTCCTGGCTGATGCACTAGGCCTACTGATTACGTCAATAATAACATTGCCATTATCATCTCTCTCTCTCTCTCTCTTCATTATAAAAGCGATTTACAGAAAATCTCCTCTTTTTCTGTCTTGCAACGTTCCCTTTCGTAGGCATTATGACCACGATTCACAACACAATGTAACAGAAGCACGTGGAAAGTTTCAAAACAATGCGCTAGTACCGCCAAGGAGTACACAACAGAAACCTTGAAATCAGGAGCTCAAAGCTTTCCACTCTCAAAGACAACTCACCAAACCAAGGATACAGCCATGGCCTACGTGTATACTAATCATGTAGCCAGTGATATAAGAAATTGACGAAAAGAGAAACCACACAACTGTCTGGCGCTGTTAATTTGCATTCATTGCTACGTAGCCACGCCCATCACAGTGTGCAAGCTATCACTAAAATGCAAATATCTCTAAACCTATGAGGTATTTTAACATAAAACTTCGTATCTGTGTTTAGAAAGCCTCAACCTTTCTTATGAGATTTATTTTAAAAAATGATATTCTTAGTATAATCTACTGTCTACTTAAGTAAAATACTTTATACCGAAATGCGATTTTGACAACACCACCAGAGTTTGACGCTCTACACAACTATATTACTAACGCTTGCAGTATATGAATACATCAAATTGTTAGTATTGTAATGCTTCTGTATCCGTTATGATAGAAGTTACAATATTACATTGAATTAAGTCTTGGTAAATAAATCAGAACCAGCGTGATATCAATGTAATATTTCATTGGCACAAACGAGGTAACTGATGGATTCCTGTTCGAAATCAACCATTTTGTTCTGCAGTGGACAGCTTATGTAATAACGGCAGGCGTGCAGCGATGCTCGCGTTTCATAATTGATCACCTTACCAAGTTTGATTGCAGTCGGTCTGACCAAACTAAACAGTTCCTTTTGATCGTGGTTACCACATTAATAATAAATCTAGCAGGGATATTTCAGCATTAGAGTGTGCGTGTGTTTTTCATTGAATCGACTTTGCACTCTCGTCATACTGCATGGAATTCCAAATCCAGTAGGGTAGAAAGTCCACTCTGACGAACTCCGCAGGGCAAAAGTCCATCTCGGAGATGAAATTATCTGTATATTCATTACAATGCTGCCTGTTATAATGCAGGGTCATTCGGAGAACGGATTGTGGATTGGATGGTTTCAGAAATGGACCAGCCAGCTCAGAGAACTGACCTGAATTCCACAGAACGCGTTAGGGGTGAATTAGAACGCTGACATCATCCTAGACCTCAATGACCCACATCACGGACTGCCTTCGTTGCACTCTTCAGAAAGAAATAGTATTTGTTACAGGGACACATTGACTGTAGTTTCGAGTAGGTAAGTGGACAGTTTTCAACATATGGCATGAGTTACGTCGAGGAATATGAACACTACTTTTCCACGAATTTCAAATCGTCTACTGTCTTAATCAAAATATAACAAAGGGAAATGCAGGAGCGGTCGTGATTGAGAAGACATTTTTAACGGGTCGCACTGATGATATTTTGTTCAATACAGTAACTTAAGGGGATCGGTAAAGTAAAGTACCTTCAAAAATTTGATTTTTCAAAATACTTTTCAATATTTAACTGCACTCTTCTAGTTCATTTCGGTGAATGAATTATTTAAATATCTGCACTAGTTTAGGAGTTATGACTTAAAATGCTAGACATTGCATAGGCTATTTGGAGAACTCTGGACGTTCTGAGGTAAGATATGGCGTACGGTGCATAACACACATTGTTTATGGTGACACAAGGTCATTCAAAGCTGTGTCAGATATGCAACCGTATAATCCTAGTGTATCAATCACCAAAGCTGAATGTGTTGGTCATGTTCAGAAATGCGTGGGCACACGACTGAGAAATCTGAAGAAAGAATTCAAGGGGAAAAACATTCAGATGGCAAATTATTGTCTGGAAAAAGCAGCTGACAGATTCTGCAATAAAATACTCTGACGACCTACTATGGAAATGCCATAAGAATTAATTCAACAACATTAAATGATATGAGAACTGCTATCTGGGCTATTTGGTACCATAAAAGCTCATCTGATGAAAATCCACTTCATTACTTCTGCTCAAAAGGAGATAATTCCTGGTGCCCGTACCAGCGAGCTGTCACTGCAGGCACAGTTCAAGAATATAAACACAAAAACACATTACCTTCAGCTGTTATGGGTGTGATTAAGCCTGTTTTCAAGGATTTGGTTGCTACTGAATTGTTGAAAAGGCGGTTAGGAGGTTATACACAGAATGTTAATGCTAGGATTTGGAAAGTGTGCCCAAAACTGGATTCTATGGATAGACAATTGTGAAGATTGCCACAAATGATACGGTTATGTCATATGTTGGAGTGAAAAGTAGGTTGGCTGTGCTGCAAAAAATGGGCATGAATCCTGGTGTTTTTTATGAACGTGCAATGCTACAAAGGGATGTGTTGCGTATAAAGTCTGCTGAAAAATTGGTACGAGAAGAGACAAAAGAGGCCAGACAAGGCAGAAGAAGATTAAGACTGGAAGATGAAGCTGATAAAACTGCTTCATATGGAACATCCTATGCTCCAGGAGCATTTTAGCAGCCACTGGAAGGCTGCTGTGGCTTTACAGGGGTCATAGAACATTGCAACTCATTTTCTCAAAATATATATTTCAAAACCATTTCACTTGTAAAACCTAAATTATATGGTGTATTATAATGCCACTTTTCTCTCATGATCTTAGTCATAGAGTCTACAAAACTGACCAAACTCATGTGCCTAGGGTTGATAATTGTTTGGAAGAAAATATCTACCTGCAAAAAAAATGGCCAAAATATGCAATATTTAAGTAACACAAAATTAAAAATACTAACTTTGCAATTATAGTTCTGGAAATGGTCAGTTTTGTAGGTGTGACTTCAATTAGTAAATTTTAAAAAGCAGAACACTAATATATTGATAAATGCCCCAGCTATGAAGGAAACGGTGAGCATAGACACACAAAGAGCTGCCATATTGAATAATTAATTAGCGAGTTTGATAATGCCAAAATCAATTATGAGATATGTGCTTGTATAGTAAACATGTAGTATGCTTCATTTAGAAAGTTTCGTTGTGGTACATAGTGTAGAAACTGATATAAACATTATTTAAAATGTCCAAATTCTGAAGGTTGTTTGCTGTACCAATCCCCAGTAATGAAGGTAATGACACTTCAAATATTTTTATTTACTTATATTCAACAAGCTGCAGTATACATGTCGTTGACGATTTGGGTTTCGTAATTGCAGCAACAGTGCCATCCAGTAGAGATGAGTGGCATCACAAGATACAGAGCACGCCTCAGCTGTCAGCGTAATGATATAGCTGATGAGTATGACGGGTTTCGGGCACTGTAGGTTAACTCATTTTGTCTTCTTCCGGTTCGGTGATATTACTGCGTTCGAGGCCTAAGCATTCAAACTTGATTTTTATGAGACCTTCCCTTCCCCCTCTCCTTCTTCGATTTATCGTTCCTTAGAGTTGTCTCTCCATATTTCGATGGTCAACCCAAATTATCTTCCTGGGTAATGGATGGCCTTGCTGCGCGGTTCTTCAGCTTATAAAACCAATCACCAGAACGAACACATTCCTCACTTAGTTTCTTACCATTACGACTGAACAATATTTACTCGTCAACGATACTTACCGATGATGAACTTAGGAATACAAATCTAAAATCGTGAATCTCTCCGTTACTAGAGCTCTTTCGGTAAATGCACATGAGATATAAAAGACTGGAAAAAGGATTTTAAAAAATATTTGCAATGGAATCACATTGGACAGAACTAATATTTCCGGACATATCTGAAAGCAGGTGAAAGCAATGTAATGATCACAAGTACCGCCATTATTTCTTCGTTAGTTAAAAAAGGAAGGGAGCATAAAAGGTTTTAAATTAGATTTTGCACAACACATATTACGTTCATTTAATCGATACAGCAAATATTAAAAGATACTATTTATATTTCCTGATTTGGCTCCCTCACTATAGTAACGCCAAAGCACCTTAATCAAATTACATGTAGTTTAGTAAAAAAACAGGGATGTGAAAACTGTATCAATCATCAATATTCTGAATTTAAGGCTGTCAACCAGGTGGCATATATCCTATCAATTGATTACTTGGCTTTTCCTTAAACGCTTTCAAGGAATGTGGAGGATTATCGACCATTTCTTATGATTAATTATAACAATCATTTACTCCTCGTCCCATAAATGAATATTTGCCCTAATTTACCCTCTTGAATTCAAACTTTATCTTCATATTATTAACTTTCCTACTTTTAAAACCTCAGCTTGAGCTTATTCGTCTAATGTCATTCCACGCCATCTCTGCACGGATAGATCGAAACGTACCACTTAGACGAATCTCTCATCTCCTTACTCCCAAGTATTCCCAATCCAAACTTGGCAATATTTCAGTAATACTACTAATTTGTCAGAAAACACCCAAAACAAATCGTGCTGCTTTCCTTTGGAACTTGTCGAGTTTCTGTGTCAAGTAATTCTGGCGTGAGTCTCACACATTGGATCCATGCTCTCATTGGGGTCTTACCAGAGACTTATACGCTCTCTCCTTTACATCCTTACTACAACCTCTAAATACTCTCATAACCACATGAAGAGATCTGTAATATTTCTTAACAACTTCGTCAATATGATTACGGTATTCCAATAAAGATCATTCCTTATATTAACACCTAGGTACTTACAGTGTACCCCATAACGTACTATCACCCCATCAACACAGTCATTAAAACTGACAGGACTTTTCCTCTTGGTGAAACTTACTACATGGTTTTAGAATCCCGTTCACCATCAAACAGTTTTCCATCTCACAATATTTTCTCGTTGCTGCAGTCGCTGAAAGTTCTGCAACTCATTTAATACTCTATACAGTACTGTATAACATCATCCCCAAATAGCTTTATCTGTGATGGCAGTCCCTTTACTCATATTATAATTTATATATAGTCCGGCTTCATGGCTAAATGGTTAGCGTTCTGGCCTTTGGTCACAGTAGTCCCGGGTTCCATTCCCGTCAGGATCGGAAATTCGACCATAATTTGTTAATTCCGCTGGCACAGGGGCTGTGTAAGTATCTTCCCCTTCATCGTTTCATCCTCATCACGATGCGCGGTTCGTCTACGGGCGTCAAATTATAAGGCCTGCATCTGGCGATCCCAACTTGTCCTCGGACACTCCCGGCACTAAAAGCCATAAGCCATTTCATTTAATATATAAGGAAACACTAAGGTTCAATAATATTGCCCTGTAGAACGCCTAGCGTAATAATTAGAAGATCAGAAAAGACTTCACCTACTTCTCGTTCTCTGGGTTCAATTTTATAGAAAGTTAGCTAGCCATTCAGCCGCCCTTTTGTCTAGTTCAATATTCATCAGTTCGCCAGTAATCTTCCATGATCTGCCTTATTAAAAGTCTTGGATAGGTAAATAGCGATACAATCAATTTGATCTCCTGAATCTAAAATATCTGCTACATCTTGCTGGAATATTACTAGTTAAGCTTCACTGGAATAACCTTTCCTAAACCTGGACTGCCTTCCCTCAAACAAGATAATAATTTCGCAAACATGTCTAATATAAGGATGAAGAATGCTTTCCCAATGCTTCCAAACAACACATGTCAAGCTGACTGGCCTGCAATTATCCGCTTTATATTTGTCTCCCTTTACCTTGTACACTGGGGCTACTATGGCAACTCTCCATTCATTTGGTATCGCTCCTTAATGCAAATAGTAATCAAGTATGTATTTGAGATACGGCACTCTATCCGAACAAACAGCCTTTAATACATCCACCGAAATCTTATCACTCCCAGCTGCATTTCTAGGTTTCAAACTTTTATATCTTTTTGTAAATAAATAACATTCAATAATTCGCTAGCATTAGTCACCTCCTCTATCTGGAAATTTTCCTTATATCCGACTACCACTACATAGTCCTGACCTAATATTTCTGCCTTCTGTAAGTCCTAACATATTCGCTCCCCTCGTTCATTGACGGTCCCCAGAAAGTCCTTCCTGGAACCTGTTTCTGCCTTGAAGTATTTACAGTATACATATCCATCCACTGCTCCCTAAAATTCATATGGATGCCAGTTATGTTTGCCATCATATCGTTCTTAGTTGACTATTTTTGCTAAATTCAATTTCCTGAGAAGATCCTTCAACCTCTGCTCTTTTCCGCAGACATTCTTAACTCAATTTCTTTCTAATCTGCCCATCCTTCTTAATCTCTTTATCCCCCTGTAGTAACATAGCGTGTACTTACCATTCTTTAACACTTTTAACGGTAAATACCTGTTTTTACGATCGTCAACAATTGCTTTGAACCCATCCCATAAGCTGTTTTTACATTTTTATTTACCACTTTCCATTGTTCATCATTACTCTTACAAACTCTTTCCATACCTCTCTTATCAACTACATGGTATTGCATAATAGTCATACTTTTAGGACTTTCTTTTCTATAACATTTATTTTTAACTACGACAAAGACAGCTTCATGATCACTTATACTGTCTATCACTTCAAGTTTCTATAGAGCTCATCTGGTTTGATCAGCTCCACGTCTAGAGTATTTTCACTTCTAGTTGGATCCATCAGTTACTGATTCATCTGTCTTATCCATGTTAACTTATTCACAATTTGTTGATCATGCTTTCTGTCGTTCGTATTGCCTTCTCCTCGAATATTTGGTAAGTGCAGATCACCCGCTACAATAACTTACCATTCTGTGCCGTTCTCCACATTTCTGATTACCTCATCAAATAATTCTGCATCAGCATCAGCGCCACCCTTGACAGGTATGTACACCCCATAAACATCAAGTTGCCTATTATCTTTAGGGATTAGTCTTACACCTAGAATTTCATATTTCTCATCCTTAACTTTTTCGTAACTTACAAATTTTCTTTTTACCAGTATGAAGACTCTCCTTCCTGGGGAACATGTTTCAGCGTTAAACACTCCAGTTCCGTGAGAAAATTTCCGCATCCATACCCTATCATTTCTCAGACAAGATTCAGTTCCTATTGCAATATCTGGTAAACATTTATCTGTCAAATTATTTAATTCTATTCCTTTATTTACAATATTTATACAACAATTTTCTACTAACAGTTTTATGTCATCCTTACTTGACTTCACGCTTCCTATAACGTTTTCACCGCTCCCTATTCCACCCCATTTTCCTGAATGTACCTCCCTATAACTCTTCGAAACATGTACCATCACGGTTCAAGTGAAGGCCATCTGAGCTCAGATACTCCCTACCTACCCGTTGGGATCTACAAATCTCACTCCCAATTTCCCACATACGCATTTCATAGCTTCATATATATCTCCAATCACCCTCCAGTCAGTATTCCTCCTACACAGTATTCCACTGATAAAAACCTCTGCTTCCCCAAACTTTCTCTGTGCTGCCGTAACTAGAGCCCACACATCTCCAACTATGACAGTACCTGTTCCTGCTTGCCTTACGTTGTGGGTACCAACGTGAAAAATTACCACCTTTTTCTTAACCTCCTCCCTCCGTCTATTTTGCTCAACATGTCCCTTAATCTGATTCCTGGATAACACTCTGCCCTGTTTCCATTCCCTCCACGCACTTTCCCTTCATGCCTAACCATTGAATCACCCATGACCAGAGCCTCAACCCCACCTTCCTCATTAAATCCTTCCTCTCCTGGTCTCCCTTAACTCCCTTGACGCCTGCAAAATCCACTTCCTCCTCGCTTCTCTCCCTATCTCTAACTTGTTCCACCTCTACTGGTCAATGTTCTCTAAACAAATACCCATGGTGAGCATCGACTGTAAATTACAGCATCCAAACACGGAGATTTCAATTTTAATAAACCCTGATACACAAGGTACAATATTAATTTACTTTTCTAAAAATTTATCACATTGGTTGAATAATTGCCGCTATAATAGTAGGTGAAAGCGACGGGCGATATACACATCTACGGATTTTGACGAGGTCATTACCCAGATCTTCGTCTCACATGTGGACGTTCATCATTTGCATTAGACCAGAATTTGTTTTCTTCATCAAATACTAAGGAATCCCATTTTATCCCATAAATGATCCTCTCGCGGAGCCACTGGAAATGAACAAGACAGTGAAAACGGGGTTCTGATGAGCAACTTGCTTCAAACCATGTAGGAACCTCGTCACCTTCTTCTTGAGGATCTGTTGGGTCGAAGTCGGAGTTATGAAATCTGGATACCTTCGTTCAGGTTAATCTTCATTGTGTAATAGAGGCCTTACAGATAACAAATCGCAATAGTTATCTCTGTATAAGCGATTAGCTGAGTGATCCTTCTTTTCCCTCCAAATCATAGGAACTGCAAATATATATGTATTGTGTACAATTTTTCCATCCACTGAGAAGCCCAACACATGGTACGCAGCAAATATTAGAGACCTAGTCTTTATCAAAATGACGAGCTTTACACCCAAAGTAAAGTTCACAACACTTTATAACAGAAGGCATGTAATTTGCACTCTGAGACTTGAAGGTTAGTTCACCAGACACGCACCAAAAGTTATCCGCATAATTTAAAAAGTTTCTTACCTTAGTCAATTCTTATACAATTAAAACATAAAAATAATCTAGAGCACGAAATACTATGGGTTGACTACAACTTCAATACTGACCGTCTGCTAACCATAGCAATTCAGTATCTAAACATTACAACATGCCCCACACATACACAGGTCTGCACGGTGTAGCTAATCCATTCTGAATAAAATTTACACATGTGTGAGCAAAATTTCCCAAAAATGACAAAAATTTCGTATCTTTTATAACTTACAAAAATTATAACAAAAAAGACTCATATAAGGAAATATGTTATACAAAAGTGACAGACACTGAAGGCTTTACCTGATGTAATAATTCGAATTAATGTTTGAAATCGGCACTAGACTCAGTATTCGGGTTTTGTGAATAAACATGTCCAGTGTTATAGGCAAGAAGCAAGTGCTGATTTAAATTTATTCGTGAGGTCATAAAACACAGTATTCAAGTATTTGGTATTCATATAGAATAAACGATTAAATTCTCTTTTTTCCCCAATTACCAATTACCCAAGTGTTTGACATTTTTCTTCTTCATCTTTTTCATGACTATTTTCTAATTGCCTGTACAGAAACTCTTGTGTATGCATTCAGTCCTCATCCCGAAGGCTGATTGGATCCTCAACAGCTCCACCATTAGTTGTCATGCATGGCCTAGGCATTACTGAAGAGGCGTATCCTACTAGGCAAATGAGGAGTGAGGTAATTTCCCGTTGCTTTCCCCAATGATACAGAAGTTGCTATTACCATATCAATCTGCCAAGCCCACTCAAATGCATGCATCAACCGACCCTAAGAGCAGTATTTTCCCACCATTCGTTGCAGGGACTGGCTGCTTAATGAATGGCGTTACTAGCATCGCTCATACCTGTCACTAACCTCAAGGCCAAGAATAAGACTCAGACAGATCAATGGAAGTAACAAAATTGATCTAGCCCATACGAGAAGATATAGTGCACTGTAAAGAGTAGGTCTCGCCAGCAAGGGCATTATAAACTCTTACCTTAATATTATTTTAACAATTACTAATATAATATTGAAGTAATATATTTTAAATCATTTAAGATTCCTTTCTTACATAAGTTGTACAAGTTCTCGTTTAAATGACTCTCACCATAGACAATATACTTCAACGATTCTCCATGACACGTTCAGGGTTTCCGAGAACAATGCTCTCAGTGTGACCGACAGTATTTTTCTAATCTGTTCGCTGTTTTAACGCGGCCTTGCTTGGCTTCCTCTAAGCAGTCCAAACGACGCTCTATTGTCATTACAGGAACAAAAAGAGGCCAGAACACTACGAGAGGAAACTTTGGAAATTCTGCCTCAACCTGCTACCGAGTTAAGTGAAATGGACACGCCATCTTTGAAGTTGTCTTCCGTGATTTTGAACTGTAAATGCACCTAACGTGCAGCTCACTACTGCTATCTCGGTATCTCCCCACTGTAGTTCCTGAAAATTATGTGTGCATATAATAGAGCAGATGGCATATTACTTCGGCACGGATGACTGGCCAAATTTGACACTGTCTATGTAAATTAGATTGTTAATCATTAAACTGCTTTCATGAAGCAGCAACAAATAGAAATATTCATGATCCCTCACCTTTTATCCATGTGTACATCATGAATTCCACCTAATTGTTTCACCAGTTGTCTTGTTATTCAGGTGAACGTGGGAAACAACGGGGAAGGGTATTTCATGACCTGGTTCTTATTTAACATCTGAATACCAGTGAGAAGAAGGACTTAGTTTTACCGTTTAAATGCTAGTTGCCGTTAATAATATACAAGTACAGGGTGACCCTAAAGTCTCTTAACATTTGAAGAGCCAACATTTCACGGAATATTGGAGGTAGACACACATGATTGGCATAACATGGGGATTTTTTTAATACCAAAACAAAGTACAGAAAATGGATTTTTCGACACCAAAACAAAGTACAAAAAATGAACAACAATTGGCGCTGAACAGCAAAACGTAAGGTACAACTGGCCACACATGCTTGGCATGGGGTTTTATTGGCTCAACAATGAGTGCACAAATAGGCCAGCAGATGGCACTGGGAAGAAAAACATCAGTGATGCCACATGAGATCCGTGTACGGTATAAAACTAGCTGTCGTGACAGATACGCCTGCACCGGGCGAGTTGGCCGTGCGCGTAGAGGCGCGCGGCTGTGAGCTTGAATCCGGGAGATAGTAGGTTCGAATCCCACTATCGGCAGCCCTGAAAATGGTTTTCCGTGGTTTCCCATTTTCACACCAGGCAAATGCTGGGGCTGTACCTTAATTAAGGCCACGGCCGCTTCCTTCCAACTCCTAGGTCTTTCCTATCCCATCGTCGCCATAAGACCTATCTGTGTCGGTGCGACGTAAAGCCCCTAGCAAAAAAAAATAGATACGCCTGCAATCGCGGCATGTTGATGTTACAAGAAGACGACTGTAAGTGAGGATTTATTTACCTTATTTTTGTGTCAATTAAACCCCATGTCATGCCAATCGTGCGTGTCAATTACTCCCTCTCTACCTCCAATATTCCTTGAAGTATTGCCTCATCAAATATTAAAGGACATTCGGACCAACCTGTAAATAATTGTCCTCTGAAAGGATCTTTATGAAGACATACAGAAGTACAAGATATACAGATTCGTTACAGAAACAGATATTTTCCAATGTTAAAGTGAGGCATGGCCACAATTACCTTATCTATATCATTATAGACCCTTATGCCTTTCAGCGTTCAGTCTGCAAGCCTCTGAGAATTTACTAAACGTCGCCACAATCCTCTATTTGCAACTAGTGTTGTGGCCTCGTTTAGTTCTATACCTCTTATCTTCAAATCGTTAGAAAATGAGTCAAACCATCGTCGTTTTGGTCTCCCTCTATTTCTCTTACCCTCCATATCAGAGGCCATTATTCTCCTAGTTAACCTATCCTCCATTCGCCTCACATGACCCCACCAGCGAAGCCGGTTTATGCGTACAGCTTCATCCATCGAGTTCATCCTTAACTTAGCCTTTATCTCCTCATTCCGAGTACCCTCCTGCCGTTGTTCCCATCTGGTTGTACCAGCAGTCATTCTCGATACTTTCATGTCTGTTACTTCTAACTTATGAATAAGATGTCCTGAGTCCACCCAGCTTTCGCTACCGTAAAGCAAAGTTGGTCTGAAAGCAGACCGATGTAAAGATAGTTTCGTCTGGGAGCTGACTTCCTTCTTACAGAATACTGTTGATCGCAACTGCGCGCTCACTGCGTTAGCTTTACTACAATTTCATTCAATCTCACTTACTATATTACCATCCCGTGAGAACACCCATCCTAAATACTTTAAAGTATCTATCTGTTCCAGCTTTGTATCACCAATCTCACTTTCAATTCTGTTGAATTTCCTACCTATTAACGTCAATTTAGTCTTCGAAAGGCTAATTTTAATACCATACTCATTGCACCTCTTTTCAAGTTCCAAGATATTAAGAATCCATTCTTTCGGCACAATCTGCCATTAAGACCAAGTCATAAGCATAGGCCACACTGCTTACTACATTTCCACCTAACCGATTCCCTCCCTGCCACTTTATAGCTTTCAGCAGATGACTCATGTATACTACGAACAACAAAGGTGTCTATCCCCTGTAAGGACCCTGAACCAAGAACTCATTCTGCCATCAATTATCACTGCAGCCTAATTTTCAACACAAATGCCTTTGATTGATTTTAATAATCTTCCCTTAATCCCGCAGTTCCCCAGTATGGTAAACATCTTTTCCATCGGAAACCTGTTACATGATTTCTCTAGATCTCCGAAACATAAACACAAATGTCTATTCCTTTCGTAATATTTTCAATTACCTGGCGCGTACTGAAAATCTGATCCTGACAGCCTCTCTGTGGTCTGAAACCACACTGGTTTTCATCCAACTTCCTCTCAAGGACTGATCGCACCCTCCCTTCCAAGATGCCAGTGAATACTTTGCTTGGTATACTAATCAATGAGATACCTCGATAGTTGTTGCAATCGTTCCTGTTCCCTTGCTTATAGATAGGTGCAATTGCTGCTTTTGTCCCATCTGAAGGTAATTCACCAACACTCCATGCTAATCTTACTACTCTATGAAGCCATTTTATCCCTGCCTTCCGACTATGCTTCACCATTTCAGGTCTAATATCATCTATTCTGGCTGCTTTATGACAATGGAGTTTGTTTACCATCCTTTGCACTTCCTCTAGCGTAATTTCACCAACATCATTTTCCTCTTCCCTTGAGCTCGGCTGTTCGCGACATAGCCAGGAAGATTTCCTTTTACGTTGAGATTTTCAAAATACCTTTGCTTTCACTAATTTATCCGTTTTCAGTTCTCGGCCAGTATTACAGTAACATTTGATCTGAATGTGAATATTCCAGTAACATCCAAACCGTACAGTTTCAAACGACTTTAGGGTGAATAATACAGTATGTTATCTATTCATTCCGCAAAGAGGTTGAGTTTGTTCACAGAATCATCTCAATTATTCAACAGTGGCGGTATGTGCATGAAGGGATTTAGACCCCCCACCCACCCACCGCAATTCCGAGAACACCTAATACATTTCACTCTATAACTTATAATATACATAGATCGTGGACAAATGTAGTGAAGTCGATCTTATGGTGGTATGCTGTTCAGTTTATACAATGTTACCTTTATTATTTTGGTTGGAAACGTTTCGCTTTTCTACTTTAAAGATAAAGTAAATATTCCCAAAAAGTTGTTGATGTCCAGCAAGCATGATGTCTTCTCTTTTGGCTTGAGGAGCTCGCGCTGTGGCAGAGGAGCCCTCAGTCTGAAGGAAGAGTGCAGGCCGGTGTGAGAGCAGTCCAGTAGAGCGCACAGCAACATTGCCAACCACTTAAACAATGTAATCTACCTAGGAAATTCCCCTGTATCTTACTTTATTCAATGTTTTTACAAAATAATGAATTAAATTATACCATTCATTTAAACAACTCATTTGTATAAAATGAAGATTGTAAATGTAACTATAAGGATTTTGAACACATCTTCAAGTTTTGAAGCCCCCGTGGCTCAGGCGGCAGCTCGCCGGCCTCTCACTGCTGGGTTTCGTGGTTCAAATCCCGGTCACTCCATGTGAGATTTGTGGTGGGCAAAGCGGAGGCGGAACAGGTTTTTTCTCGGGTACTCCGGTTTCCCTGTCATATTTCATTTCAGCAACATTCCCCATTACCATTTCATTTCATCTGTCATTCATTAATCATTGCCCCAGGGGAGTGCGACAGGCTTCGGCAGTCGGCACAGTGGCCTATCCTCGCCGCTAGATGGGGGCTTCATTCATTCCATTTCTGACCTTGTCGAATGACTGGAAACAGGCTGTAGATTTTCATTTTTTCCTGTTTTGAGATTTGAGCCGCATTTCACACTTCAGATCATCTGTATCAAGAAGAGATAACATTAGTGCATCTTTTATTTGTTTTCTCCTATCCTCCACCACAATAACACGCAGTTACCTACACATGGCAGATGCCGCCCACCCTCATCGGAGGGTCTGCCTTACAAGGGCTAGAAATAGCTACACGAAATTATTATTTGTCCCCATGAATGTCGTTTGTAATAAGTGAACCGGTACAGTGCCAACCTAGTAGTGGTGATTGTAGTAGCTATTACCTGTTAATGTGTGTGTATAAATGTCATTATAATATAGCTAGTGAATTACTGTGCTAGCGTAAGTGTTCAGTAGATAAAAATACCATACCTTCTATTTTAAATATCATTTAAATTCTACCTTTATTATGTAAGTCTCATGTTACTTTTTTCATTCATGTGCTTAATGTTTATTTGCGTATACGACAGCAGAAAATGAAGATTAATTTCGTAAATAGTATTTTAAGTAGCGGTGGTAATTTTTTGAACGTGGAGCAGAATTAAATAAGTGCGGGCTTCCTCAATCGAATTTAAATATTTTACTAGATTAGAAGGTTTATAACAACAGAAATGCATATACTAGGACATTTATTCCGTCACTTGTTATATGCTCCACCGAGAGCCGTCTCTGACATCAACGAGCGTGTCATCAACCACGTCGCGGAGCAGGAGAGGAGAATTAATTTTAATTGTTTCTTTTCACTTCACGATATAATCTGATTTTCGCAACGTGTTCGTTCTGTCTCGGAAGGAGATTTCTATTCAGGCAGGTCATCGATTATTCTTATAATCAGTCACTACTGATCTGAATTTAGGGCAGTCGCCCAGGTAGCGGATTCCCTATCTGTTGTTTTCCTAGCATTTTCTTAAATGATTGCAAAGAACTTGGAAATTTATTGAACATCACCCTTGGTAAATTATTCCAATACCTAACGCCCGTTCCTATAAACTAATATTTACCCCAATTTGTCCTCTTGAATTCCAACTTTGCCGCCATAATGTGATCTTTCCTACATTAAAAAACACCAAACTTATTTGTCTACTAATGCAATTCCACGCCATCCCTCCAATGAAAGCTCGCAACATACCACTTAGTTCGAACAGATCTTCTCCTTTCTCCCAAGTCTTCCTAGCCCAAACTTTGCAACATTTTTGTCGGAAATCGGCCAGAACAAATCTAGCGGCTCTTCTTGGGAATTTTTCCAGTTCTTGAATCAACTAATCCAGGTGAGGGGCCCATAAGCTGGAAACATACTCTAGTGGGCTTTTACCAGAGACTTATATGCTCTCTCCTTTAAATCCTTACTACTACCCCTAAATACCCACATAACCGTGTGGAGAGACCTGTACACTTCATTTACAATCCCATTTATATGATTACCCCAATGAAGCCCCTTAGGTACTTACAATGATTCCCATGAGGACAATTCACCCCATCAACGCAGTAATTAGAAATTAGGGGATTTTTCCTATTTGTGAAACTCACAACCTCACTTTTAATCCCGTTTATCATCATACCGTTGTGTACTGTCCATCTCACAACTTCATCGAGGTCATTTTGCAGTTGCTCACAATCTTTTAATTTATTACACTATATTGAATAACATCATCCACAACAAGCCTTATCTCTGATTCCAGCTCTTTACTCATATCATTTATATATAAGAAAATATAAAGATCCAAATACTGCCTTGAGGATTCCCTATTGATGATTAGAGAATCACATTCAACTTCGTCTATTCTAATTCTCTGAGTTCTATTTTCTAGAAATATAGCTACCCATTCAGACACCCTTTTGTCTAGTCTAATTGCACTCATTTTTGCCAATAGTGTCCCGTGATCTAGCGTATCAAATGCCTTAGATAGGTCAATCGCGATAAAGTCCATTTGACCTGCCGAATCCAAGATACAGTATCTGCTATATTTTGCTGGAATCCTACCAGTTGGGCTTCAGTGTAATAATAGTTCCTATTCCCCAACTGCTTTCTATTGAACCAGTTATTAATTTAGCATATATGTTTGATATAATCAGGAGGAATGTTTTCCCAAAGTTTACATGCAGTGCATGTCAAACTGACTGGCCTGAAATTTTCAGCATAATGTCTATCACCCTTTCCTTTATACAGAGCGGCTACTACACTGACTGACAGAGCAAATGCAACACCAAGAAGGAGTGGTATTCGAAAGGGATGAAAGTTGGGGAAAAAACAGAGACGGCACGGACGAATAATTGATGTTTATTTCAAACCGATATGCAGGTTACACAATGCGCACGGCATCGACTCAGTAGGATGTAGGACCACCGCGAGCGGCGATGCACGCAGAAACACGTCGAGGTACAGAGTCAATAAGAGTGCGGATGGTGTCCTGAGAGATGGTTCTCCATTCTCTGTAAACCATTTGTCACAGTTGGTCGTCCGTACGAGGCTGGGGCAGAGTTTGCAAACGGCGTCCAATGAGATCCCACACGTGTTCAATTGGTGAGAGATCCGGAGAGTACGCTGGCCACGGAAGCATCTGTACACCTCGTAGAGCCTGTTGGGAGATGCGAGCAGTGTGTGGGCGGGCATTATCCTGCTGAAACAGAGCATTGGGCAGCCCCTGAAGGTACGCGAGTGCCACCGGCCGCAGCACATGCTGCACGTAGCGGTGGGCATTTAACGTGCCTTGAATACGCACTAGAGGTGACGTGGAATCATACGCAATAGCGCCCCAAACCATGATGCCGCGTTGTCTAGCGGTAGGGCGCTCCACAGTTACTGCCGGATTTGTCCTTTCTCCACGCCGACGCCACACTCGTCTGCGGTGACTATCACTGACAGTACAGAAGCGTGACTCATCGGAGAACACGACGTTCCGCCATTCCCTCATCCAAGTCGCTCTAGCCCGGCACCATGCCAGGCGTGCACGTCTATGCTGTGGAGTCAATGGTAGTCTTCAGAGCGGACGCCGGCCGGGAGTGCAGGCCTCCTTCAACCAATCGACGGGAAATTGTTCTGGTCGATATTGGAACAGCCAGGGTGTCTTGCACATGCTGAAGAATGGCGGTTGACGTGGCGTGCGGGGCTGCCACCGCTTGGCGGCGGATGCGCCGATCCTTGCGTGCTGACGTCACTCGGGCTGCGCCTGGACCCCTCGTACGTGCCACATGTCCCTGCGCCAACAATCTTCGCCACAGGCGCTGCACCGTGGACACATCCCTATGGGTATCGGCTGCGATTTGGCGAAGCGACCAACCTGCCCTTCTCAGCCCGATCACCATACCCCTCGTAAAGTCGTCTGTCTGCTGGAAATGCCTCCGTTGACGGCGGCCTGGCATTCTTAGCTATACACGTGTCCTGTGGCACACGACAACACGTTCTACAATGACTGTCGGCTGAGAAATCACGGTACGAAGTGGGCCATTCGCCAACGCCGTGTCCCATTTATCGTTCGCTACGTGCGCAGCACAGCGGCGCATTTCACATCATGAGCATACCTCAGTGACGTCAGTCTACCCTGCAATTGGCATAAAGTTCTGACCACTCCTTCTTGGTGTTGCATTTGCTCTGTCAGTCAGTGTATATTAACTCTCCATTCATTTGGTATAACTCATTCATGCAAACCATAATCAAATAAGTACTTCAGATCAGTGGCGGTGCGCGACTTTTACCGTAATGGAAGCACATATAAGCTAAGAATACATATAGAGTAAAATAAATATAATAACTCACATTGTCTTGTGCTATTTGAATGTAAATTTCATCCGCCTCTCCTTCCACTTGAGTAGGTATATATTGTCATATACATCGCAATATATGCGACGGTAGTGTGAATTTATGTCGCAGGTTTCATTTTGACGTAGCCTCTTCTTTTGCAGCTCGTAGCTCTCTTGACATTTGTTCCACACTCTTTCAAATTCATTTCTTTTTCCTTGAATGATACTTTTTGTTTCCTCTACTTTGGTAATACAGAAATTTACATGCAGTGCTTTCGTTTGAAGAATTTCGAAGAGATAATCGGTTAAGCAAAATACCTCTCTGAAAACTAATAAAATGAAATTGAACTGAAATTCTGACAGAACACTGTTAAAACCTCGAGCTTCGTGATACGTTTGACTATACCATTGCTCTGGATTATCAAGGATATTCTCGAACAACTGAACTAACATTCCTTTTTATTCACGAACTGTTTCAACAAGTCATCCGGTGTAATTCCATCGTGTTGGACACATTTTAGGAAACTGTTTCTTGACTTCTTTATGTAATGCAGCAGTTCTCTTCGTCGAATTAGAGAAGAAAGAGGCCAAGCTACTCACCGTCAGAGTTATGAAGAATATTTTACATTACTTTATATAAGACCAGCTGATGTACCCGTGCTTCGCTACGGGATTCTCAGAAAGACTGACTTTTTGGTTTTCCTAACTGAAGTCAACATAGGCCATTACAAAAAGTCAGTAGGAATGTAGCGATTAAAAGCAATGTTATCATATAAAATACTTGATCAAATGATAAACTACACATTTTCTCACTTTATCGAACAGTACTACGGTGCCGATTTAACGGTCCAAAGTTACAGAGCTGGCATGACCAAGCCACAGACAGCCGTGAACATTTCTCTGCCACTATTTCGTTAAATATGCACACTTCTCATTCCAATCAGTACCTTCGAATGCTATGATGACCCAGTGTGTTACGTACCAGTAGTATCGGAAAATTTATGAAACAGAGGAATGGCATGCTAAAAAAGAAAATTACTTAACTCCCCAGCTACTTCCAGCCAATATTTAGGCAGACTGTTGCACTTGTACGACTGGGCGAGTTGGCCGTGTGGTAAGGGGCGCGCAGCTGTGAGCTTGCATCCAGGATATAGTGAATTCAAACACCACTATCTGCTGCCCGGAAGATGTTATTCCGTGGATTCCCATTTAAACTTGGCAAATGCTGGGGCTGTACGTTAATTAAGGCCAAGGCATCTTCCTTCACACCCATAGCCCTTTCCAATCCCATCGTCGCTATAAGACCTAACTGTGTCGATGCGACTTAAGGCAAATTTAAAAGAAAATACTCGGTACGCAACAGTAATCCTATCTATCGGAGATGACTGGCAACATAAGACAAAGCACATCACAACAATGGTCAATGTAATGTTGAGCTTTCTATATTGCAGTTCTTTACATTTCGTTTTCTTTCGACTCAGTGATATTAGGGCGTTTTATAACATTATTTATAGCGTAGAATGTAGTTCCTTATTCCCCGACTTTACGTACCGATTTTCATTAACTTCTGTTTACCCATTTTCTCGTGACTCGGCGCTGATGAGGACTTGGTAACTAAAATCCAAATTCATTAATATCTCTGATCATAGCCGGTATGGAAACAATGTATAAGAAATAAATAACCGTAAATAATATTATTTAGTATTTATCTATACGACCACTAATAACAATTATTTGGGAATTAAATTTTAGGCCTTCCCCCAAACTACCATTTCGCTCAGCGTGAGTAAAATTATTTATGACCTAGATTATAGCGACTTATTCCCCGACTTTGCATACCGATTTTCATTAAGTTATGACCACTAATAACATAAATATTTGAGAATTAAATTTTAGGCCTTCCCCTAAACTACCATTTGAGTCGGCGTGAATAAAATTATTTATGACTTTTTATACAGATTTTTATTATATTCTCTTCAGCCGTTTTCACGTGATGCGTGTACATACATACATACAGACAGATAGACAGACAGACAGAAATTACGGAAAAGTAAAAAGTGCATTTCCTTGTTAATGTGGGCACGACTGATACAGAAATACCATCCTTTTTAAATTCTGAGCAATGTACAGACAAAACTTTTATTTTATATATATAGATGTTGTCTGTGTAAGGACAAGGTTCAGCGTGTGAGCAAAAGAGTGTATGAATATAGCGTCGAGATATTTGTCTTTCACTCTTTTATGTAAACCACTGCGGTCTCCTGACATCACTGCAGCTCCATCGTAACACTGAGGGACTAGTTTAGAACTACAGTTGAACTCCTCCATTATGTGGAACACGTGATCTGCAAGAGCAGGAGCACTGCAATCGGCGCATAAGTTGGTAAATCAAAGAAAGCGCTCCTGTACTTCTCCATCAGCAGACGTGTACCTAACAGTTGAAAGTTGGGAATGGGCAGAAATATCAGTAGTCTCATCAAGAATAATCGCCACGAATGGCGACTGTGATATTTCTTTCTTTATTTCGGTCAATAATACTCTGGCTACTCCGTCATTTAAACAAATTTGCGTTTGATGGGAAAGACCTGTGAACACTGTTGCTTTCTGCAAAATGATTTGCCAGTGTGTCGTCGTACTTGCTCAGTAGCGTTATGAGTTCTGTGTAATTTCTAAGATTCAAGGAACTTTTATCTTTCGCATGCGCTCTGAAAGAAAGTTATTGTCTTTCAAGATACATTACAACATCAGTCAGTCGTTGGATCACCTTCCTATTCTGTTTTACCAACTCGTTATATTTTATTGTCTCCAGTTTACGCTGCTGATCGAGTTACAAATCTATTTTGGTTGTCCCGAAATTTGTTAACAGAATTTCAGCTCGGACATGTGTTTGTGATTGCTGATGATGCTGGGATGCTTTAAGCAAGTTATTCATGTCATCGAAGCCTACACTGTTCCACACCCCCTTTTCATTTGGAAGTAGAACGCAAGGCCAACAGTAGAGTTTTGATGTTTTTGACAACCACATAACCAGGCGATTTTCCCATACTGCTCTGTATTAAAGTGTCGAACTCAACGTTTCGTTTTAGTTTTTACACCCGGTTAATCAGGAATTGATCTGCCACAGGAAATTATATTACTCTTCTCTTGAAAAGCCCTCGGACTCATGCCTTGAATTAAGAGAGATTCTAATACGCACTCTCCTGCGCTCTCCTCACTCCTGCCGACGGTTGCCATGCTTTAGGGACTCAACGCGGGGAATGAGCACAGTCAATGCATTCCCTTCTAAGCCGGCAAAATGGCAGTAATTCCTTTAATTTATATGTGTGCACGTAAATTTGGTGTAATTTTCACAAATAACACAATGTAAATTAAATGGTACAACTCACTGTACGTAATTTCGCTTCATTTGAAAACACAAGCACAATTAAACATTTTCATCACGAGTTTTATCTCATACAAATACCCTCGAACGGAATGAGTAGTCAGATGCATTCCCTTAGGGTGGAGATTCCCGTACCCAAGCGAGTAATTACGAAGGGACCGGAGTGAAGCCATGGTTGAGTCTGGCAAGCCACTTGCCTGACGAATGGCTTTGATAGCACATCGTTGCGTAGCTCTTCGAGACAGACGTATGTTTGCAACTCTCAACTGCCCGTGCATCACTGTATCGTTAAAATAAAGTTAATTTTACATTATATAAAACGATACAAAATTTTAAATAAATGCTGGCTGCAATAACATGATCAAAATATTTTTTCTTTGTGTAATAATTTTTAAGGGAAATGACTCATTCCCTTAATTCTATGGAATAACCGCCCCTGCTTCAGATATGGTACTATACGCCAACCCATTGTCTTTAGTATATCCCCGGAAATATTACCAATTCCATCTGCTTTTCTAGTTTTCAACTTTTGTATCTCATTATGAAAGTCGTTGTTATAGGTAAATTTTAATACTTCTTTGGCATTTGTCACCTCCTCTATCTGGACATTATACTTGTAACCAACAATCTTTACATACTGCTCACTGAGTACTTCTGCCTTCTGAAGTTCCTCTCATTCACACTCCTCTTGTTTATTAATGATTCCTGGAATGTCCTTCTTGGAACTCTTTTCTACCATGAAGTACATAAATGTGTATGACTTCCAATTATGCTTGTCATCATGTTATCCTTAGCTGACTTCTTTGGTAGATTCAATTTCCTAGTAAGTTTCTTCAATTCCCTCTTGCGTCCACTGCCGTTTTTAACTCTATTTCTTTCCAACCTGAACCCCCTTCTTAGTCTCTTTACTTCTCTGTTATAATATAGTTGGTCTTTACCGTTCCTTACCACCTTTAGAGGTACATACGGTACCTGTTTTCACATTCTTCCAAAATTGTTTTAAACCTGTCCCACAGTCTGTTTACATTTTTATTTACCGTTTTCCAGCGATCATAGTTATTTCTTAATGCCTTCTTACTCCCTCATGCCTGTTTTATCAGCCATATGGTACTGCCTAACGATCCTTTTTTCAAGACCTTCCTTTCTATAACAGCAATTTTTAACTACGACAAAAAAGCCTCATAATCAATTTCTCTATAGAGTTCGTCTAGTTTTACCAATACCACGTCCGGAATATTCATCCATGTAGTTGGCTCCATCACTTCCTTAGCTGTCCTTCCCATATTCAATTATTTGCCATTTGTTGGTCATGCTTCCTGTCGTTCGCATTACCTTCCCAATTGACATTTGATGTACTGAGATCACCCGCTACAACCACGTTCCTTTCTATATCGTTTCCCACATAGGTACACTAATTCCGAATCAGCGTACGCCGGTTAGTACAATCCAAAAGCATCAAATTGCCTATTAACCTTAGAGATGAGCCTTACACTTAGAATTTCATGTTTGTCATCTTTAACATTTCGTAGCTTACAAATTCTTCTTTCACCAGAACGAATACTCCCCATATTAACATTCCAATCCTATCTCTACGTTAAACACTCCAGTTACGCGAGAAAATTTCTGTATCCATTGTATCATTTCTCAGTCAAAATTCAACTTCTATTACAATATCTGGTAAGTATATACCTATTAAATTACTTAATTCTATTTCTTTCTTTACAATACTTCTAGCAGTTCAACACTAAAATTTTACATATTATATATTATTATTTATTATATTATTATATTTTATAAATGGTGCTATATCATCTAATACATCGTAGGACTGATCAGTGGCAACTCAACTTGCAGGGGGGTGGAGGGTGGGGGTGATAGTTGAGATGACGGCTGAGCACTGCCAGTGTAAAATGTCACGAACCGACATTGTTATTCAGGTAATCACTTGGTTTATATACAAGAAATGTTCCTTCTTACCATTCCACACACATTATAACCTTCGGAGTCCAATGTTCCTGAACCTTGAAGGTCGTGAAGACAATGGACAATGACACACTTGTAAAAGGGCAGACTTTACTATAATCATCTTCTATTACCCGTTACCATATTTTGAATAAGGTCGTCATTATTAACTGATTCCTTGGACAGGATCAACGAAATCTATGTACATTACCTATATTGTTACCATAAGGACACGTTAGTAAAATAGTTTTAAGGTATAGTGTATGGCTTGAGGTTCAGTGTGAAGTGTGAGTAATTTGGGTTGATGTAAAGAATTCCCATGTAATCGAGTTTTGTGCCCGATCGGTTGTCATTGGTTTCCACGTTTTGTTTGAGAGGTTCTATGTAAGTCTTAACATTTTTCGCTAGTTTGTTTGTTGTAGGCTTTAGGATATTCACTGCACTTTTATCTGAAAATACCACATACATATTCCAAAATTTCTAGTGTGGATATTTCTTCTGAGTTGTAATCTGTTAAATGTTTGTCGTCTTCCACTCTGAACGCTGTCGTATGCCCTACTTTGCGTATGTTTGCCTTCTTATGAGCAAACGAAATGTGGGAATGAAATGTGTATTTCCTTATTATTGTAACTCGTTATATTTGTTTTATGCTCCATCATTATTCAGGAGGAAGCCAACTATTTTATGATGATAACCGTTAACAGGTATTAGTAATTTATGCTATGAAGTTATCCACTGCAATTATCTGTGGAGTGTGGCGTGTTGTTCAGAGGATTCGGTGCCACTACAGCGACAGTTCGATTCAGCTAGGATTGTTCTTAGATTGTTGCTCGTAAACTGCTAAAGTATTTGTAATAAAATAACAAAATTCGAAAACTTAGTTGATGCGAGTGACCCGAATATTATTGTGGGAACGGAAAGTTGGTTATCGGACAATATATACCGGTATATGTCAGAAATATTCAGGTCAACATTTCTAACGTTTATACGGGACAGGGAGTCGAGAGGGGGGAATTTTTTTTGTATTTGGTCAGAACTAAGGAGTACGTTAAAATATAGTTATTATTGGAGCTTATCGCCCACCGAAAACAGGTTTAAACACGATCACTCGTCTTTCAAAATTATATGTACACATATAAGCTACGGGAATAGAACTATAATCCCATCAGTAAACTGGGCTGGCTCAACTACTGGGGGCCTACTGAAGGGCGCAGTAAACTTATTAGTGTAGGATAATGGATTTTCCTAGGTCGTTACCAAGAACGCACGGAAACGAGCACTTTCAGATGTTTTTCTAGTCATACCGGGCGACATAGTTATATATTATGATATAATTTTGGGGATTAGTGGCCACAGTACAGTGGTACTCGATCACTCTTGGAGAACTTGTAATACGAGGCATGTGGGAATTTCTAAGTCTATTAGGTGTTATGCGAGGGGAGACCCCGTATGTTTCCAAAAATATTTGAGGTTGTGCTATACTAACTGGTTAAAGAAGAGAAAGGGGATGGACTACACTTGAGGGAAATTCAAAACCATTTTAAATGCTGGGCAGAATACATTATTTCTCAAAGTAATAATTAGAGAAAATTCAGATCCGCCGTGTACTACACCGCGACTTTTAAGAAGCTTAAACGTAAGATGAGGAGAGCATTCAACAAAAGAAACAATAATGATGTGTGCAAAGCGGGGTCAGGAAATTTGGCGAAGCATTTGCTAGTAGAAAAGAAAGTAGCTGAAGAGAAATATCTAGACAATATCCTAAATGATAATCGAAATTCTTGGAACCATTTTCTTAAATATATTACGAAGATTGAAGAGAGAGAACAGTTGACTACCGTGGTTCAAATCCCGGTAAATCCATGTGAGTTTTGTGCTGGACAAAGCGGAGTCGGGATAGGATTTTCTCCGGGTACTCCGGTTTTCCCTGCCATCTTTCATTCCAGCAACACTCTCCATTCTCATTTCATAGCATTTATCAGTCATTAATAAATCACTTTGGGAGTGGCGACCCCATCGTATTAATAGCATATATCTGCTGCATTCATCACATCCCTGACCCGGTCAGTGACTGGAAAACAGGCTGCAAGTTTTCATTTTCAAGAGAGAGAACAATTCAATACCTCCTCTTTGTATAGGAGGGGAGTTTTTGCGGCAACAGATATAGATAGCATAAGGCGGAAGTGTTAAATAAGCACTACGGAAATGGATTTAATCCGGCAGCACAATTATTCAGGAAAAAATCTCCGGAAACGAATAATGATTTCCAAATTTATTATTGCGTAAAGTTTTGTCCAAACTCAGTGAAAATAAATCTTGTGGGTCAGATTTTATTTCTGGAGTGGCACTTAAATTCGGGGATAAAACGATCCTGCAGTGCTTAATAAGACTCTTCACTATATCAATACGAACAAGACGAATGGAAATCGGCCGTTGTAGTTCCTGTTCACAAAGAGGAGTGACTTGAATAAACACCGACCGGTAAATGTGACGTCAATGGTATGCAAACAAATGGAAAAATTAATAGTAGATTATTTGAGGTTAAAATGGGACTCTTCTGGAATGATATTCAAGGGGCAGCATGGTTTTAGGGAAAGCTTCTCCTGTTAAAGACAGCTCTGTTCCGTATGTCAAGATATACCAGGCGGCTCACGAGTGCCGTACTTCATACTGTACTTACAATTGACCCGCATGCACTAGTGATGCATAGGATGCGTAATCACTTGTTTTCGCAGGAGTGCTACAACATGCTGTATTGTGAATGTTGTGAAACGAATAGCAGAAAGAAAATTTAATAACTTATTAATTTATACACGGGTAGACATTCCAGTCCATCAAATATTTCTTTGTATGAAACGAAAACTAATACTATTCGGCGAAATACTTGTGTAGAAAGCAGACGTCTGTTTGGAGCTTCGGTTGCATTCTCACCAGATTCTCCACAGATTAAAATGATGTATGTGTATTCATCATTGCTGAACACACTAGCCATTGCCGACATGCAGACAGCAAATGTAGTGCTGCTGTACCATACACCAGCCTAGAACTATGCGGTCATAAACGAGGCTTACTAATACAAGGAGTTACATTAGACGGGTAGCGCTCAGGAACATGCTGCGAGTGGCCGTCTGGTTATTATCTCTTCATATTTTGAAGTAACCTACCTGCTGGTAGTAGTGCCTCTGTGAAAATCAGTTAGTCGACTTTCCATTCATCATTTGTGCATGCGAGACATTTATAAGGAGAAAGTGCGGCGCTCGCGAGCCCCCTGGTATATATAATTAGATAGATAAATGTATTTATTGGTGTAGTTAAGGCCATTAGGCCTTATCTTACACAAACCAATTAGCATATATTAGAGATAATTAATACTACCATAATTAATACTAGATAAAACGTAATCTGTATATAATATAACTGAAATAAAATTATAGCCCTCTGAGATATACATACAACAGCAATAATAATAATAATAATAATAATAATAATAATAATAATAATAATAATAATAATTGGCAAAACAAGGATACATTATAAGTACATATAAATACATATTTCTTAAATAAGTATGAGATTTACAAGTCGATAATAATAATAATTAGGTATAATAATAATAATAATAATAATAATAATAATAATAATAATAATAATAATTATTATTATTATTATTATTATTATTATTATTATTATTATTATTATTATTATTATTATAATAGCTAGTAATGATAATGTAATAGCACGACCAATGAAAGACCAGAAATACACAGTTCATTCGTATCCTGCTGTACCTCTTGATGCTCTTTTAAATGACACTGTAGTTGATATTCCTCTGACGTCATCCGGTAAACGATTCCATTCTTGTGCGGATAACGGATAAGCTCGACAACGGGTCAAGGATTGATGCAGTAGTAATTGATGTTGCTAAGGCATTCGATCTTGTGCCACATGACATCCTCCTTTAACAAGTTAGCGCGAACGGACTGTTGGAGATTCATAGAAAAGGACTCATACACACTGTAACGGCAAATATGTGTATTAGAATCTGTAATCTTTTTGTACATAGTTTAGTATTCAAGTATGAGCTCCTGCTATCTAGCGGAGCTACTGGGAGCTGCCATGTTGCTTGTAGTTATGCTTTTGTTTTGTACTGGGTTGTAATAAGTAAGAATAAAGATGGCAGCTATGACGAAGTAAAGTGATTCAGTGTTTTATTTACTAGTGATATCCTCAACACGGACATTAACATGAGAGTCTTGAAATGGTTACGAGAACTCCTCAATGGAAGATCTCAGACGGTGCCTGTGAAAGAAATTGGTCGAGAAAGGTAACAGGAAAATGTCGGTAGATGTAACAGTCCTCCCAGTTGAATCTTTCGAAGGAGATGACAGAGTTGTGATAGCCAAGTTAAAGATGGGAAAGGTACAAAAGGTGACTGATATTAGGCAGAGAAAGCAAAGGGTGTGGAAATTGCAGGAGAAGAAAATAAATGAAGAGTTCCAGACACACATTAAAACAAGTATACCTAAGGAAGACATCGGAAGGGTCGAAGAAGAATGGGCATACTTTAAAATAGTCATGATTGAGTCTGCAGAAAAGACTTGTGGAAGAGTATCAGGAAGGAAGAAAGATCAAGAAACGCCCTGGTTGAATGATGACAGGGTAAACGATATAGTTAAAAGAAAGAAACAACCTCGGTAAAATGGCTGAGAAACAGAACAACAGAATGCAAAACAGAATACAAGCACTGCAAGAAGGAGTGCTCCAAGGTGGTTCAAGAAGAGAAAAAGAAATGCTGGCCAAAATCCACTGAATCTCTGCAAGAAGATACAACCGGAAGCAAAAAGATCTCGTTCCAGTGGGTTAAAAAGAAGAAAAACCCAGGTGAAGGTGCTAACTTCATTCAGAATGATAAGGAGAAAGTGATGACAAAGAAGCATGGTATATTGCAGAGGTGGGAAAAATATTTTGAACAGCTTTACAACGTGCAAAATACCTCGGTACAAGGAGAAATCGAAGAACCAGATTTAGTGCAGATGGAAGATGACGATAATGAGGTGCCCATAGCAGAGTATGAGAGGGTCACTAAAATAATGAAACGAGGCAAGGCAGCTGCAATTGACGAGGTCACCATGGAAATGATAATATCAGCAGGAGCAGTTTGTCTGCTGTGGTTTTATAGACACTTCAGAGTGATATGGAGAGAAAATAATGTTCCAAAAGAGTTGAACTTTCGAGGCTGAGTGAACCCCGTTCCTCCAAATATTGCCTTAGCAATAATTCAAACACTTTTAAGTGTAGCACGTTCGTGGAAAGTTTACGTTCGTATGTTAATAATGCCTCTCGCTCACTTCGTATCTAGCATTGTCTTTTGCGAACAGATAAAAATCATTGAATTGTTCGGAAATTCAATCAGGTACCTCCGGGAAATAGGTGGACATAATATCCCTACATGCTGGTTAGTTTACCAACAATAGTATTCCAAACAAGACAACAAACCTGAAACTCATTCAGACGAGCATGCAATGAAACCTAACTGACCAAGCATAGAAAATTCCTTGTGTCGCTGATTAATATGGCTCTCAGTAACTCCCTTTGTTGATCAATTATTATGTTCCACCCTCCGGATCCCAAGATCGCTAGAGGTTGCCGAAATTTTGAAGGTTAAAAGGAACGTCCATTTAACACTCCATGCCGTAGGACCTACGGTGTCAGCGTGTAAAAGATCTCTGGTTTTACATTTCGTGTTTACTCGAAAAATGTAATTAAAACTCCATTCAAAATTACCGAAGTTTACTTTGTCACCAGGTAGAGTGAAACGGAACTTCAAAAGTAACGCGAAGGCAGCATAGATGGCACAAAACGAAAGTGCCTGTACACGATAGTTCAGACCATTCGATAATAATAATAATAATAATAATAATAATAATAATAATAATAATAATAATAATACCCAGCCAACCTGGTTCAAGGAGGTGGAAACGGACCTACAGGAGATGGGGATCACTTATGAAGATATACAAGAACACAACCCACTCAGGAGGAAACTAAAAGACCACCAGGGTATTCAAGAAAGTTGAAGAAGGGAAAGACGCGGTCGGCGGAAAGAAAAGAGCAACACTGGCAAAGAATGAGGGAGCACTGGGCAAAGATCAAAGCCCAGAGAAGACAGCTGATATAATGTAGTCCTTAGTAGGCCGATACGAACAAATAATAATAATAATAGTAATAATAATAATAATAATTTTCGTATGCCTATTTTTAGTCCTTTAGAGCCAATCTAAAACAGACCCTCCGATGAAGGTTGGCGGTGTCTGCCGTGTGTTGGAATCTGCGTGTTATTGTAATGGAGGATAGTGCTGTGTGTGATGTGTGAGTTCCAGTGATGTTGGGGACAGTACGAACACCCATTCCCTGAGGCAAGGAAATAAACTTTTAAGGTGAAAATCAGCGAAACGCCGGGAATCGATCCCGGTTCCCTCTGAACTGAAGACCGCTAACCATTCAGCCAAGGAGCCGGACATATTTCTAACAACAATAATTAAGGCTCCTACAAAGGTCATAGTGTTAGGAAATAATGTAAAGTTTGCTCTTTGTCTATACTTTTGGACTCCACAAAATTACACTCTTCTGGACATGCTCTATCCCAATAGTAACAGAAATATAGAACTATACTTTCGTCTTTCGTCTGACCTGTAAATTATACAAGGATCTACAGCATTCTTGCTCGTTTATTCTGTTAGTAAAATAATATAATGAGAACCTTTGGCAATGTAAATTGAATATGTAACGATCTAAAATTTCATTAATTTTTTTATATTGTTTGACACATGTTTACGACTATGGCTGCAACGCGTTTATTCCCATAAATGTACATAAAATATCATTTTACCGTAGTCGGTTATGAACTCCTTTAAAATTTGTCTCTTGCAGCTAAATTGGGTGTTAAAGTCGGTCTCTTGTTTACGTCCTTGCTCAGTGTACTCAGTTCTCTTGACATTGGTTTTATTGTGAAACAGCGAGATAATCAAGATGAAGAATTTACTGCCGCTACTTACATATTAAAGAAAATGAATAGAGCATTCCTAAATCTTCAAACATGGATAAGGCTCGTCATCTAACTGAAGAAGAAAGATATATTAAGGTTCCTCACAAGAAACTACAGATTTTTTGGCCATTGTAGTGAGAATTAATAGGTCTGCAACAAGTAAGTTATACTGTGAAAACGAAGATTCTACTTCATTTATCTCTGGTTTCTCATCAATGCGGTCGCGGATTGAATCCCGCACAATAAGGGTGAGATTTCTGAAATCAAAATTCACGTTATTGTGATTCAGATTCTTAGTAAAACTGTTTGCCCCGAGCCAAAGAACGAAAGAGTAAAAGCTGTGGCTACATCGGTTTTCCGGTTAATATTTGAACATTTATTACTGTATAAATACGAAAGTTCATAAAACCTTAGTCGCAGCCAGTAGCGAAAGACATAGGTAAAAACGTCCGTCGTCTGTCTTATTCATCATAGCAGTACATTATATTGTATTTTAATTTGCCTACCTAATTTGAGAAAATATTTTAAGAGAACAACAGTACAACGATGAGTGCAGTGCCTCGACAACGGGCAATACACTATAAATTGATTTCCAATTGAACGTGTATGCAACATCGGTAATGCGCTCAAATGTGTGACTCAGACTCTTATGTACTCTTTTTATGTGCAGAAAATGCATCGATCGGCGGTTCATTTAAAATTTATTATCAAAATGATGCCTTTTCAGGGATTTCCCGTCCGGAGTCTGCGTAGCCAGTTGGCGTGGGAACGCTACTGGTTATTATATAATTATATGGTGGCGTAATTTTCCACACGTTAAATTTTTTTAAACAATTAGAAGTCTATTATGAAAACATATGGCATGCCGAGGTTTCCCTTACAAATTATTATGCATATCTCGAAAGCTTGCAATACAAATCAAGCTTGTACGTTGGTATTGCCGTGTTTCGGGCATTTTGATTGGGCGGAGTTATTACTATAGATTTTCTTTCCTTGTCATTTTTCATAGCTCGCTCCCTTGCTGGAGAGTCTCCCAGCTATGACGGACTCGTGTTTACACCACCAAGTCGGAGGTGTTGTGCAAACTGATGCAACCTTATGCAACTTTTCTGTAGGCCTAATATGAACAAGGGAGCTTCATAAAAGTTTTCACCGCTTAAATTAATTATTTAAAAAAATATGTGTTTGACCGATACGGTCACACTTGGTCCCCATTTGAATTTTTAGGTGCCACTAATCACAGTATTGTGCGCTCAGTGAAAACCACCTGTGTAGTTCGATTTAGATAGGACTTCTAGATAGGACTATGAATCGATCATTACTTTTCAATATCATCACTGCATGATTTTTTCGCGAATTAATCATATGGGTTGAAGTATATATTACCATGTTGAAAGGAAAAATAAAATTGAAATAATTTTAATGCAACTTACCTTTACAGTATGATAAAATAAACTGGTGTGTCCCTCATAAGGACAACTATGCATTGCTGCTGCTTAAGGTAGCAAATTGTAGCTCTAATAAAATCAAGTTCAAATAATTCATCTTTATGCTGAAATTGTACAATGCCTCATATTTCATGCCACTTGGCCTAGTAATGTATTCCCAATACATTTTACAAGACAGTTACTATGAAAACTGTCATCAGTGTTTTTCCACATGTCAACTTTTATGGTACATAGTGAAACAATTTTTCTTGCCATGGAGACACAAGAATACTTGACATTTGATCCCCTTGAAGACGTTTTAGAACTGCACTGAGGATGTTCGCATCGATGCCTGTCATTCGTGAACTCTGGCCAATGGGAGACTTGATCGAGCCGGACATCCTGTGGACGGGCTGTAGCAGCAGGTCCTTTCCTCCTCTTTTCCTTGGTCTTCCTCCTGTAGGAGTAATGTCAGAGCCATATTTGCACATTGATACGGCAAGTACAACACGAAAACGGGCTAATGGCATAGTGCAACGTAAATCATTTTGAGCACAACATCGTCTGAGTAAGAGCCATGAACTGACTACAGTCAAATCTAACAAATGGTAGAAGAGTCTGATATGCTATTTTTTACTTCTCATTTTGTTCTGGTATCTACCAGTGAGACTACCCAGCAAATCAACTCCACCCATGTGAAGATTACAGACACTGTTGGTGGATCGCAGAGAGGTGAAAGAAGGTGCTGGGGTGAATGGATCTATCTACAACATTAAAATTAATTTAAAACTTGAACTGAAGGTTATATTTCTTCAAAACAACAAACTTAACAAATTTTCACTTAAATAACAATGATAAATTTGGGGATTAAAAATAGAGAACCCCAGAATAGGGAATTTAATAGCTTTGGACTACAAGCCCCAGATTTACAAGTTCTGAGCTACCAGCTCAAGTTTACACAATTTACAATTTTATAAATGAGGTATAATTTAGGTAAGGGCGGAAATCCCCCAATTCAAGAGCACTTGCTCCAAAAGTTACAATCTCTAGCCTTCCGGAGGCACCCCTCACAATTACAGAAAACTTAGAAAAGAGCTTACATGCTCTCCAACATTAACAAATTTCTAACAGCCCGCTTACGGCAACATTACATCAAAAATCTGACACTCTCTGGCCTCTGTAGCACGATTTACAATATAAGTTACTTTTACACAGGGGTATCTATTACCCAACCTACTGAGCCTTCATGGACAAAGAACACGTTAGATTACTGGCCCGAACACAAAATGAATGGAGGCGTATATTTGCACTCCTAGATAATGAAGAATAAAACCCTAACGGGGCTCTGGGCCCAGATATACAGGGGCTAATCCCAAGCTACTGAGGTGACTCGAATGAAGGTTTCTTTAAGGCATTGCAGAAAAAGAATTACAAAGTCGTACTCACCTCGAAACAAGTTGAAGGGAACTCGAGAGGGTAACGCACTCTATATCCCCGATTTACAGTTAAAGACTTTTTGAAATTTTTACATTAGCCGAAACGGAACTTTACATTTTAGATAATGTTTGTTACATAGTTGTAAATTCGGACCTTTCCCTCGGATAAATATGCGGAAACAGCAAGAAAGATAGAATTTATGTGGCCATTACCTGGCTGATGTTCTGCCTGCCGGAAAATGAGGCGCCCCGCCTCCTGCCTTAACACACACACTCAGAAAGACGACGATCAATGAGACAAGGAAACTCGAAAATCCGCAACTTTTATACCCTCAGGGTAGGTTCGAGAGAATTCTGGACTAATCCGGACAATCCCTCTCAATTTTTATTGGCTAATTCGAAGTGAACAAGAAATGCGGGATTGGTTGAAAATTAATTACAAAAATTCATGATTGGCCAAATTCAAAGCTGGCGGAAGGAAAAAGAAGTGTTGCCAACCCAAAAATAAATTAACATTCATTCAGTTATGAAAACCTAGAAACACAAGACTTTTTTAAACGACAAGTTCTTCCACCTTGCACCAGAATGCACGTCCTCCGTTTTTGTAACAGCATCTATGGAGAAATGTCCAAGCTTCTTGATGTATAGTCAAACAAAACAAAATAAATCCAATCAGTTTAGGAAATTTAGAAATGATAAACTTCTCAATTATTTACTAGTGACATCTTCAGATTAATGTCCCAAATTCCTGTAGTAGCTATTTCACATTTTGGTCGATAGAGGAGTTCATAAAGGCGCTTCCTTTGAATGTGCGGTGTTGAGGTGTACCTCCTGGTACAGACACAAACTACGATGGGACAAGGAGGTTTTCCTCTCTTTTCTATCAAATCGTGTCATGGTTGTTTTTGGCTCCTCGCCAACGAATGTTGAAGCAAGGGACACAGATTTGTTGTCCTTCCACATAACAATTGTAACTTCAATATCACCTACGGAACATACACATTCCTCACTATATCTTCTTGGCTAACTCTTTATTTCATTGTCCTTGGACAACTTGATATTATGAAGTCTGTTTCTCCTAAGAGTACCAAGACAATAGATTTGCTTCTTCTCCAGCTCAACTAAAAGAGGCAGAGATGTGTAATCCCTATCGAAGTACAGTTTGTGATGGCAACCATTCGAAATAATTCTTGATGGCCTCATGGCAATGTTGGAGTTGGCACCTAAGTCACGTTCTCCTAGTTCAGCTCGAAGAAGGGGATTATTCTCCGAACCACTATACCGGTATATCTCCATTCTTTAGTCAAAGCCAGTAACACCACAGATGATGAAATTTTTGTATCCCCATTTGTGGGGCTTATCTAGCATGTACTGCCTCAGGAAAATGAAATAAAATGGCGTATGGCTATTGGTCGCGGGAGTGTCCGAGGACATGTTCGGCTCGCCAGGTACAGGTCCTGTGATTTGATCCCTGTAGGTGACCTGCGCATCGTGATGAGAATGAAATGATGATGAAGACAACACATACACCCATCCCCGTGCCAGAGAAATTAACCATTGATGGTTAAAATTCCCGACCCTGCCGAGAATCGAACCCGGGGCCCTGTGACCAAAGCCCAGCACGCTAAACATTTGGCCATGGAGCCTAATACTGCCTCAGGAAGTGCCTGGCTTTAGCTGAAGACATTGTTTCATCAACTGATAGTCTGCTCCGTAGGAACAACAGAAAATTTATTATTTAGATGATCCACAATAGGCCTTATATTATGTAGTCTGTCATGTCCAGGTTGACTACAAGTCATTGCTAAAACATTATCATTAAAATGAAGGAAACGCCCATTGTTTTCAAATTTGTTGACCGACATTGCTTCCCTAACGGTTGTGTTGCCTATTATCTTTTTCCAATAGTTTCTCACACTGGGAACTATGGATATAAGTATGGAGATAGGACAAGAGGTTTGCTGGGATCTACTAGTATACTGTACTTATTAGTCTCATGATAATTTCATTGTAAAAGATCATAATCAAAGAAGAAGCTGAATAACTGAAAGGGAGTGTGTAAAAACACATTCTGTCTTCTGCAAATGTTGTTACTCCAGTGAATTTTATATCATTATCTGAACGTTGAATGTTCTTCATCTTCCGTATGGAATTTCTGCACTTTGCACTCTATCGGAGAGCATTTATGTCACTTGATCGTTGTACGTTCGCAGCACGTCTGTAGTTTCTTACAGATGTAGTCGGTGTAGATGGAGTGGATCATCCGTCACAGGAACACGCCTTTTCGTAGGGAGCTGATGAATGTAGTTTCCTACAGATGCAGTTGATGTAGATGGGGGTGGATCATCTGTCACAGCAATACGCCTTTCCGTGATTTTCGCTCTCGATATCATCACTATAGTCATCATCATCATCACCATCAGCTGAAGGGTCAAAACCATCTTCACTGCCGGAATGAATGACTAATATCTCCTCCAAAGCAGACTCTAAGTGATCATCTAAGCATTCTGCATTCATCCTGGCAGTCAGCTTATAATGCTTCTGAAAATACCGGGTTATACCGTAACTTACAAATTGATTTGTGATTAAAAATACTGGTATTACTTTTTCGGGGGCTGATGTCATTACTGTTCCGCCCCTTAAACAACAACTATAACTAACATACTCTGCATACACTGTATTTATGAATGTTTCAACAGTCTACTTTTACGAAATACACGTATGCAATGGCCCATATGTAAGCACTTGTTTACATTCGCTGTCTGGCGCCATTTTGATCTCACTGTATGATGGGTCTCAAAACATGCTGTCACACTCCACAGTAATGCGTTTGCAAAGTGGCATAGTCCTTAAATCGTCGTCCTTTTGTTCCCTAGATAGAGGGCTTGATTTCAGTTGAGGTCGTTGAATTTGGAGGATGCTTACGCACGACAAATATGTATAGTTCACTTTCCGGCGAATCAAAGAACTATTCCGGGACAAAATTCAGTCACCTAGACGCCCCTTAAAATATAAAATAACATTAGTGTTATTATGAATGTAAAGCGTGTAAAAAAACAAGAAGCATGGCCGGGCTGAGTGGCCCATACGGCTGAGGCACTAGCCTCCTGACCCCAGTTTGGCAAGTTCGATCCTGGCTCAGTATGGGGGTATTTGAAAGTGCTCAAATACGTCAGTTTCATGTCGGTAAAATAACTCCTGCGGGAATAAATTCCGGCACCTTGACGTAGCCTATCCGATAACCGTAAAAGTATAGTTAGTGGGACGTAAAGCAAATAACATTATAAAATTATTTAAAAAAGTATTATGGTAGGTTCCCCGTGGATGGTAGTAAGTAGTAGAGTTCTCTGGATCGATTGGGGAATCACATTAAGCATAGAAGCAATATAAAATCATGTCCCAAGATTGAAACCAATATTGGTCTTTGCGTTCCCTCTTTGCGTATACCTAATTGAGGGAATTACACTTCAGACGTGAGCACTGAATAGGGTGCCTCTCCATTCAATGCTTCCTCAGTCTCTTCATATTCGTGTCTATGCACATCATTCTGCGCTGTATATGAGTCAACCATTCTTCCAGGAAGTGGGCCACCTAAGTTTATATTAAATTTGCAAAGCTAAATATTTGCTTTGGGAAAAATGTGAAATTCTATGTTATGCATTTGCTAGTGTATCGAACTTCTCCTTTATTCGTCATGGATGGTGAATAAAGATTTCTGTTTACAGTGTAGAAATTGAAGTATATTTCTGCCACTGTTAACAAAGTTTGTGCTACAATGAGGAAGTGACAAAGTATGTCTATAGTTATCTTCCTTCCAGGGTCATGTGTAGGTTCTGTTATCATATTTCCTCTACCGTGCGTTCCTTCAGTGCCACTGTCATTCCCTGGCTTCAATGTCTCCTAACGCTTCTTCCTTCACAGCGCAGTGTCCATTGTTAATAGCAAAGACATTACTTTAGATGTTGGAGAACGAAAGGTATCTCCAACAGGTAGAGTAATAAGGAACAATTCAGCATGCAATGTCTCAGTCACATAAGCTCACCGAACAAAAGTTAGTCACTCTCGGAGAAATCATTACAAGCATAATTTAATACCCTGTAACTCCTCATCTGAACTTGATAAGCGCCCGAATCTGGTTAGGGAGTGAGTTTACAAGGTTGTGCAGGTACGTCGCATCCAGGTTAAGCCACTCACTGAGGATGTGATGCTGATGTCGGCGTTTTACCCTCTGTTCGAATGTGTCCTTCAGATTTTCAATTGGGTTCAAGTCAGGTGATTTTGCAGGCCAATCGGTGTGTAATAGGGTGGGGTAGTGTTCACATATGCGTCCAGTCCTATGAACTAAAATGTTGTTATCTTGAAAAATCGGGGTATCAATAGTATACTTTTTTTTTTGCTAGTGGCTTTACGTCGCACCGACACAGATAGGTCTTATGGCGACGATCAATAGCATACTCATCATGCAGATGTAGACTGAAAGGCAGCACCTGATGACCCAGAATGTTCAAATACTAGTTGCTTTACGTCGCACCGACACAGATAGGTCTTATGGCGATGATGGGACAGGGAAGGGCTAGGAGTGGAAAGGAAGCGGCCGTGGCTTTACTTAAGGTACAGCCCCAGTATTTGCCTGGTGTGAAAATGGGAAACCACAGAAAACCATCGTCAGGGCTGCCGACAGTGGGATTCGAACCTACTATCTCCCGAATACTGGATACTGGCCGCACTTAAGCGACTGCAGCTATCGAGCTCGGTAGAATGTTCAAATGAAAATGCTCGTTCATGTTAGCGGTCACCTCAGTTAGCGGTCCCAATCCATGATACGAAAAATACCCCTAAAACATCACAGACCCACCTCCGGCTTGAACCTGACCTAGCACACATCCTGGATGAAATGCTTCATTTGGCATTCGGTGCACTCGACGTCGTATTGAACCCATTTTCCCATTTTCACACCAGGCAAATGCCGGGGCTGTACCTTAATTACGGCCACGGCCGCTTCCTTCCAATTCCTAGGCCTTTCCTATCCCATCGTCACCGTAAGACATATCTGTGTCGCTGCGACGTAAAGCAAATAGAAAAAAACAAACATAATTCTACCCTGCAAAATATTGCAACTAGAAAATTGCAACTACAAGACACAACTACAAGCGCAACCATAATTCTTTATTGCAAGCATCTCACCCTCCGTGGCGGGCAAGTCACCATGAGAACTCGCCGTTGGAGAGAGTGAGCCATCCATTTGGACAGTGTCGGAACACTTCGACTGACCTCGTGTAGTAAATTATTAACTTCCACATAATAAACCTGCATTGCAAGGGATTTCGGCAATATAATTAACCAAGAAAAAAAATAATTAAGAACTGTAAGAAATATTAAATGAAGCTAAAATCCACAGGGTGGAAATGTCTTTAATTAAGCCTGCAAAAATTATGGCATCCATAACGCCAGCCTAGCGGCACGTGCCAAGGTCGAGCAATCAGAAAATGCAAGAAATCATCTACAAGAAATTAATTAATTGCGCCCGTTACAAGCACGGGAAAATCAGTAATCAACTCCATCATGACTTGGAAATTCGGTGAAATTTTGCGGTGAGTTTCAAATAAATTGACCTAGTGGTTATGAAATTGTATGATTACACCACAATTCATCATGACAAGGATAGCGACCCTGGGAAACCTATAAATATCCCCACCACTGGACAGAAGCCATATTCACTTATCCGGTCGTCGCGACGGTGGATCTGCGCCGTGTTAATATCAAGTACAGGTATTGAACTGTGTCTTCAAATAAACTTGTTAGCTAGCTTGAGATGAAATATTTGACCGAGTGGTAAAAAGGCAAATGGCATTTTCTTAGTTGAATTATTAATGGAATTATTGTGCGCCTTTGTAAACAGTAGGGGAGTTGTAGACTAGCCAAGATACGATTCGAGTGTCATATCTCGTGGAAGCCGGTCATAACAAGGGGGTTAGAGCGAGGCAGATTCTCACGGAGAGTCGAGTTTTAGTAGAGGAAAGATGAAGGTGTACATATCGAGTGCATTTAGAGTAATTCACTATTTACATGTTTTGTACCAATGGAAGTGTAGTGTCCGTGTAATTATAAATAGCATAATCGAAAGAGAAGAATATTCTCTGCAAATATGAGCGGATAATTTCTGAACGAGCTGGCTAGAATGTAGCCAGGATGGCTTCGGAAGCTACGATGCTGTTACAAGGACTGTCTATTTTTAAAATGTTTTGTAGGTAGAGATTGAAAATGCTTGTCTCATTAAATTACTATGTTGTGTGTTTAGAAATTAAGTATATTATAATGTTGAGGCGAAATGTCTAATAGTCAAGTCAGTGCGTGAATTGTTAAAAATGTAATATGGGAAGTTTTAAATATTGTACTAAAATTCAATGAAATATATTCGGGTTGATAAAAGTTCCAAGAATGATAACGACAAAATAGTCGTGGTGAGCGTGATGAAGGCAAATATCAAATTAATAAAAATAATAATAAAATTAATATTCACGTCAGGATAAATTTGAGATGATAAATTCTGTGTTCAGCAGTAACGTCAAGTGAGATTAGCGATTTATACAGAAATCCAGTGAAGAGTGATAAGGTAATATTTTTTGGGAAACTTAAATTTTGTGACATCGTGTATTTGTGATACAGAAAATCACAGCATGTTATTTTGCTCTTGAGGTCAGAAAAATGTAAAGAAGTTAATTGTGTGATTCTTATAAGGTTGTTGCTCATGGGATTACGTATATTTGAAAAGTTTCGAACAGGAAGAAATGGATTGTAATGGAAATGTTATGGGAATAGTTAGGAAGATGCTAAAGGCAGAGTAAGCCGTCATTTTACGAGTGATGTACTGTATAATGAACAAGAGGCTGAGTATGAGAAGCCCTGTTTTATAACGGAGATGAATTTGTGTGACATAGTGTATGTGAAGAGGTAATATTTCTGAGACAGGCTGTGAAAGATAACGATGTCTTGTAAGCAATCCAGAACAGTTGACTAATTTAATAGTGGTCAAAAGCCAAGTTTTAATTTGGTACTAATTTCATATGAGACCGTAGGTTTTGGTAATTAAGTCTAAGTGACGATTCTGTGTAGAACCAGCAAAGTGCATTTTTGTGATAGACGACCTCACGAACAAAATTCATTCTGACACACGGTCAAGGTGATAATTGATTATTATAGAATGAGTTCTATTCTGTATTTTTACGAGACAAAATTATCGTTGACTGGAAATATTGCGGGTGAGAAAATGTAATGTTATTAGAATGATAGTCTGGCTTCAGTAGAGTGATGGATAGTTACTTCACTGGACAGTTCACGGCGATACACGTTTGGAAGGGTGAGACGAAAGGCCATTTGAAGCCTCACAATTGAGTTATGCCATGGATTTCATGATGGTGGTAAAATTATACGAGAGTTGAATTTATTTTTAATTTAGCGAACTTCACTGCACGTGGTGAGATTGTATTGAGAAACGGATTAAACTATTCGGACGTGTTGTTTAATTTTGAATTTCACGCGTTATTGTAAGGAAGGGACACAGTTATATTTCCAGATTCGAGTTCAGCTGTGGCGAGTTTCATGTCATTGTGTTAGAGTTTCAACAAGTATTAAATTTAAATATCCGGGGTTGTATTTGAAGTTTCCATTTCGCCTGACAGTTTCAATGATGTGTAGACATCCCAACTTTGGCTCAACGATACATTTAGGACGCTGCGTATATTGTATAAATTTAAGGATGTGTAGACATTACGTAGGATCAACGACAGGATTAGAGCGTCGTCTGTATATAGTCAAGCCATGGGTTAGTCATTTAGGGAATCGACTTGAACGATGTTAGTGTCTGCAGTAGTGAATACGGATGTGAAGAGTGTTAGCAGGTAGATTTCAGACCATGGTTCGGCATAATTCTTACTAGCCAGAAGGTGTTCCATAAAAGCGTTGCATCAGTGGTGGCATGAACGTGGGGGTTGTCCAACGTGGAAACCTAGCTAATGGAGATTGATCATTACTTCTTAGCCGCGCATGTTCAAGTTCGATGAACTTTCGTTTTTTCTATTTACTTTCTTTGGTTTTAGATTTATTGCTTCGATGTCCGTTATCTTGTGATAGTGCCGTGTATTGACACTTAGCTGATTTATGCAGGTTTTACTCTACGAATGCGGTTTCGATTCGTCAGCTGTTAATAAATATATATATATATATATATATATATATATATATATATATATATATAGTTATAGAAAACTGGAGAGATTTCTGTCATTTGTTTTGTAGTGTGGACTTGTAATTTAACAAACTTAACGACATTATTGTTTTATGACCTGAAAATTGGTTTAGTAAGAATATTTTTAAGTGACTTATCACTTTTCTTTAACTTAAGTGTTTGGCATTTCCTCTAAATGGAAAATGAATTAATGTTTTCCTGCATTTCGCAGTTTTGTTCCTTCAGGACATCGTAACGTAAGACCCCCTCGGATCAAGTTGTTGTTGGTTCCTTCTGAACATCTGTTTGGGTATGCATGTTTCAGCATCGGGATTATTCTGTAACTTAGGGTGTCATGAGATGGCAATACATGGTGGAAATTTATTTTTGATTGCGATCATTGCTGTTAACTTGTAATGAACACCATGCTTTCTAGTAAAATTTCGCAACCTATTCAAAGCAACTGATAGTCAATTTGGTTCGATTAAGGGTCCATTTGTGGGATGTTCCAACATCCGATAGGATGCCAGACTGGTGGCTATTCTTAATTAAATGTATACCTGGAATTCTACTTGTTGAAGGTAAGATTTTCCCCGGATCGTGTAACTCTCAGTAATCTTTTGGATTAATGGTGCCCGATTTTCAGATTTTACTCTCGTTTTTCCAGTTTCGCTGTCTACGAATTTTATAATACACTTTCATTTTTTAAACATAATGTTAAATATAATAATAAGATAACACTCACGTTGAGTATTGTAACTGCGATAGAACATTATAAATTATTAACTGATTTTTATGGATGATTTTAATAAATATTTTTGTCGTGATTTAATTGAATAAAACTTTAGTAAGCACATTTTTGCTCCTCATTTAAAGTAGTTAGGCTCTCTTCTGAACCCCATCGTTTGGTCAATGTAGTGACAGAAATAAACCCGCTACGACCCCCAAGATCCAGGAGTTTGATATTGCTTATATATTATTACTTGTAGGTAGGCACCCTGGCAAATGTGGCAGACGACCAAGGGTTCAGTATCTCATTGGAATATACGCAAAAACGCGCTTCGCCAGACCACGTTACGTTCCGCCAGTCAGCTACTCTCCACGTTCGATGATTTCTAGCCCATTGAAGTCGCGAAGCTTTCTGTGCCTGTGTGAGCAATGGCCTCTTGCGAGGTGACCGACATCAAATGTTCACTTCACCCGTCGCAATGCTCCCTCGCTAACAAGTTGGGATGGACTTTCATTCATGAATGCAGCAATTCCTGTCGGGTTTGGAAGCGATTTTGATTCGCAAGCTGTAAAAAGAGTCTCGGGTCCCTCTCAGTCAGGGTCTTTTTCCGACCACAATTCTGACGTCCTGTTTCGTGGCCATGTGTAGTACACCACTGCTTGTAAACCCGTTGAACAGTCCACTACGAAACACCAACAAATCCAGCGACTTCATGCACCGTATGGCCATGTGCGCTGCCAAACACTATTGCCCTCTTTTGCCACTCTGTCACATCCGGTGTTGATGTACGCTGTCCACTTGAAACATCGATGTCTCACTGAACGCTTCTACCTTATTCTCACGTAGAGACAGTGCGCGTGCGGTTGAACACAGGACTCGTCCACTGCGCCGTATGGACAGGCTTAAAGGTCCATTTGTGAGTGCGCAATGTTTTGTCAGGTGAGCTAACGGCAGGCTGAATGGCTCAGATGATGGAATTCGAACCTGTTTCAATATAATGATAGAGGAAGGTGCAAAAATACGCCAGCCTCAAGTCAGTAAATTTACTTGCTTGTGAAACGAATCCTGCAGCCCATTTCCGGTACCTCGGAATCTAGGAAACCGCAAAGGTAGTCATTGGGACTTAGTTTTACTATTACAAATCATAACGCATGGAGCCTGTGATAGAGTTCTGAAGCACCTATGCACCCAGGGACTCAAAGTATCACCTTCAGGAACCCTGGCACTCTCACTAACGCCTGAGGTTCTGACAATACCACTACAATGTGGCGGTTTACTGTAACATGAGATATGGAGGTCGTTTAATAAGCCATGACAACCGCGTTATGTCTCAGAACATGAGGAAATAGGACATGTACAATACATACTTTAAAAATCTGTCTCACTCTCGACTGAATGTCACCGACAGACGATGCCTGTGTGCACTGGTGGCTATTTAACAGCATATGACAAAGTGAGTGAGCTGTTGTTACCTGTAGTACTCCAAGATTGATACAAGGAAAGTTGATCAGCAATCATATGTGAAAATTGAAGCTCTTCCTGTCAGAAATTCACGTTAGTGTCTTGCGGAGTTAGGAGAAGCTTTGCCATATCAAACTGTGAAGTCCTTCAAACATTGACGCGTAGCAACTGTTGAACTGTCCCAGAGTGAACGTTTCACGTACGCTCACACAGCACAGTCAGTGACCGTTTTCGAAAAGTTATTATTGGAAGACTGCGCAGAAATTATCCACACATGCAGACATTTCTGTGTCGACAGGGATCGGAATTTTTCAACAACAGGCCCTTCTGACGTACAAGAATTAATTTTGTCCATCATAAAACGGTTCCTATTTACTTACTTTTCGATTGGCCCTTGCCATTATCGCTGGCACATTCCAGTAGCCTTCAGATGAATTTGGGGGAAATACATTGCTGCTACTTTGTCAGAACATATAACACAATTGATATGAATTATGAAACAATTCTCGTATAATGAGTATTTCAGAATCTTCTTTCTCATATAAGTAGTTTTGTTATTGATAGCCGCAACACTGCGTGTGTCTAGACTGGCTTCTCCTACAGCTGGCCTCTGCTGCAGACATTACTCTTGCCGCATTGGGAGATATGGGTTCGAGCCAAGACGCTGCTGGATTTGCTCTGTTTCCAGAATAGAACACGGATACAGGCTTGTTATTTTTCGTTTCATGATTCTTTGACACCAGCAAACACTAATCACGAATTATAACAGATTCTGACGAGGAAAATAAAAATAAAGAAGACTTAGTTTTGTTTCTTAATATAATGTGAGCGGTGTCCGACTCGTTGGCTGAACGGTCAGCGTACTGGCCTTCGGTTCAGAGGGTCCCGGGTTCGATTCCCGGCCGGGTCGGGGATTTTAACCTTAATTGGTTAATTCCAATGGTGCGGGGGCTGGGTATATGTGTTGTCTTCATCACCATTTCATCCTCATCACTACGCGCAGGTCGCCTACGGGAGTCAAATAGAAAGGCCTGCACTGGCGAGCCGAACCCGTCCTGGGATATCCCGGCACTAAAAGCCATACGACATTTCATATTTCATGGGAGCGGTCTTCTAGTGCAATGGTTTAATTCAGGACAATAATTAAGAAGAAATCATTAAATTAAATTTATCGCAAGAATGCACATGCACACTATGAAATTTCACTTTTTAGTTAATATTTAACCTATTTCACTCCTACGTTTCATTCTCCTTTATATTCTACATGTCGCCTCCCAGGTCTTCCTAGATATTTTGACAATGGCTAAAATAGGCCCATAAATTAGGCTATTTATATTTGCAAAGTTACAGAACAATTATGGAAAGAAAACATCAACATAGTAGTCTCTTAGCTCTATTATGGGAATTTAATCCCGCTGCAGGCGCATGGCGGACGGAAGTCACCCAGATACCCTTACCTTAATTCTGTTACCAGTTCATACACTCAAAGCTTGTATGTCGTTCAGCAACTTTTAAGGACTTTGTCACCAATTTTAAATGATGAATTTGATAATTTTATTCATTGTTGCATCGGTATAAGAACCAGAAGGTAATGAACACCGTTGGGTGACGAGTGTCCCTCATGCGGCTAATCTTGAAACAAATTTTCGTTTTATTCGTTTTAATTACGGTAAATTTAGTTCCTATTTCACTTGATACTTGAAATATATACAAGGGAATGCCTAAATACCTACCGTGATCCATTTAATTCGCCAAGTTTTGTCCAAGGCATCGCTCACCTGTCAAATGGAAGTGGGACTCAATTACTCCCATAGGTCCGAGGCTTGCATAAAACGTTCTGAGCGTGCTCGATAAACATTCTCTGAAGCAGGATGCTACCTACTTAAAACAGTCCTAGTGAGGATATCTACTTTAACAACCACCAGTGGATTGTATAGTCCTAGCCTCCAGAGCACACAGAGGGCCATGAGTTAGAACATGTCCGTACTGTTTATATCACATATTTACGCACTCCTACAGAATAATGCATTTAAGGTTAATTTCCTTTACACTTCAGCACAGGAAAATGAGCACAATTAAAATCGTTCTGATTGACTACATGTCCACATATGGCTACGAGGCGTGACTTGTCTTAAAGAAAATAATGGATATGAACAACATTGTCAGACACATAGTATTAGAACTAGGTCGTCGATATGTAACATCCACTAATAATACTGTTCAACTTAATTACCAACAGATGGGTGCATATCGTACTGAATGGAAACGTTAGAAATGCAGAGACCATTAAAACGTGATTCCGTAAAAAAATAGTGTATCCTTCTCGTAAGCGCAAGAGGTAGTCAATTATAGAACATCGTTCAGAATCCAATTTGCTTTTATTTTGGCAATTGGGTGAACTTCAGGTTTGAAAATTAGAAAGATGGCATTCGATCACTTTCTAATAGCTTGGACTTAAAAATGCTAACGATGGCGAAAAGAATTAATGAATAATAATAATAAAACTTATAATTAATAATTTTACTTATTACAATTGCCAGCCCCGCGTTTTAAGGATAGAGATCCTGATAGGTCACATATTCAATTCCCGACCAGGTGAGGGTTTGTTACCTAGGTAGATCTGAGGGCTGATTCGAGGTACATCCAACATACGTCAGAACAAACTATTTAGAAATGAAGTGGTGAGTGACGTAGTGAACGGCTGGAGTTAAGAAAAAGTATCGTAATTACAAAGGGTGAAATGTACGATGCAAGCCCACATTCTCATTTTCCTTAAGATAGGTCACGCCTCCTAGCCACATGTGGACATGTAATCAATCAGAACGATTCTTCATACAATAATATTTTTAAAAATAAATTATTGACAGAAACTTCTTCTTTTTTTTCAGCACAAGAAGCATAAGACGTGATAACAATGTGTACCGTATCGTTCTTTGTAACACATTACTTTTGAGAACTCAATAGTCTGTCCTTATAGCCGCCGGCGTCTCCCTCTATAAAGCACGACCCAATAAGTCTTCCTTTACGTCGCAAGTTGATATAATGCTTATATTTCATCGTCTATGTGTCAAACTGGCCATTATATGAAGAATGTTGTGAAAATATCTGCGTGGGTTGACGCTTTTTTCTTTTCAGAAATACAGAAACGTAGCGTGAGCACCTTTTAGTCCCTGTGTGTTGTTTCAAAATATCCTGAATTGAAATTTAAATTAAAACTAGAATATCACTAAAACAATGATTCTGGCAATGAACTACTAATCATAGTTAGAATCATCTCGAACCAAGCGGAGCCAAAGTGTTCTACTATTCCAGAGCCCTGATCTTGGATATCAGGAATCATTTTGTTATCAGATCGCTGTACTTGTGAGCGTATATTTCTTTCATTACTTGTACTATTTTCGTACCTCTAGAGCGTAAATGTAGTCACTGGAGTTTAATTTATTTTTTCCTACGAACTTAAAACATTGTACTATGTCATTATTTTCCTAGAATGACAATAGGAAATCGTGAAGAAAATCCACACAGTAACTTTTGAAAGACTTCCATACAGGAATTGCACTCCACATTGGATTCCCTTCAATGTGACATAAGCCTCAGTGCGTTTTACTAATTAGGTGGGTACTACTGTATCTATAGAATACGCCATAACAAACGGTACTGAGTTTGTTGCACGGGCACTAAGCATATACTCCGGCAATCAGGACTTCATTTGTTTGCGAGCACACATTGTTATATTGTAGAAACAAAGCACTGCACAATGATGCTGTCGTTGTTTTCACAAGAAAGGCAAATATGTTCACTGCCCAGTGCCATTTTCATCCATAAGGACCTGAGACTGTATAGGTCGGCAGTTTACAGTGAAAAAGAATGGGACTCGGTAATATTATTATTCTCTTCCTGATGAGAAGTCTCCAACTGGAAATGGATGGTTTATTAGTTGGACGTCTCTACGCCCATTATTCAAGGGACTGTGTAGTTTTCTGTACCGAATCTGGATATTTAGTACCTGTGCTATTTATGTTCCATTTAATCCATATAATTGTTGCTTATAATGAATAGTTTATTGTGTTATGGGAACCTTGTACCGGCTAATACCGTTTCATTGCCGGGACTGTAACGTAATTAATTGTACTTCCGCTACATTTCCGGGTCCCGTCCCGGGTCCCGACTTATCCTGTCGTCATCGGAAACCCATAGAAGTATGAAGTTGAACAAAATAGCAAAAATAATATTTCTTATATTCTTGTGAATAAATAGTATAAGTCTTAATAATCTTCAATGTAAACTACCGGTAGTGTAAGTATATAGACATTGGACGAACGAATACTTATAATAATTGTTCAATAAGAGTTGAAATTCGCTTCAAGTGCAGTAATTTAGTTTACTGTCGAAAAAATCGTGTGATTTCCATGACGACGCAGAACTATCAACCAAACTATAGTACAAACGTGACTGTAGACTGGTAAGAGTGTTCGAAATTACGTTAAAGGATAAGCTTCCCCAAGAGTGGCGGTTTCATTTTAATTTAATGTTTCAGGTGAAGTGCCATCCGATTATCATAGCTATTCCCAAGAAATCAGGTGCTGACAAAGATGAAAACTGCTTCACCATTAGTTTAGTGTCTTGCGCTTGCAAAATGTTAACTCCTAATATTTATAGAAGAATGGAAAGACACGTTGAAGCTCAGTTGAGAGAAGATCAGTTTGGCCACAGAAGAAATGTAGGAACACGTGAAGCGATACTGACTTTACGCCTGATCTTAGGGAATCGAATTAAGACAGACAAGCCTACGCACATGGCATTTGTAGATGTAGAAGAGGCATTCGATAATGTTGACTGGAGCAAGCTAGATAAAAAACCCTTGTTCTTGACAGAACTCCGGCTCTGTGTCTATTAAAATCAAATGTATTTCCGTCATGACGCGGGTGCTGACTTCGGACATTCACCACTATGACTCTGGTTAACACAGTGTATGTTCAAACCTTGTTCTGGGTAGACTAAAAGACGAATGTAATTTCTTCGAGATATCTGCTTTTTGTTATCGTGTGATCAATGTCGTTGCACCGTGTAATTTTGAGTTGGTTACGATTAATTTCTCTATAAATTTGACGCTCTAGAAACATCCTCCAAACCATACTTCTTCTTTCCTGGCTGTATATGCACCCATAAAATGGGCACTCTCGAGCTCGCTCAGAGTCGGCTCGCCTGAATCAGAGAGAGATTATATCCGACGTTCTTATACCAGATCTTTAAAGCAGCCTCAGCAGTTTGTTTCCATGTTGCCTTAGGACGCTCTCTTCCTCTCTTCGGCTCTTTGATGACAAGAGCTTTCTGTACTAAACTCTGTTCATTTCTTCTTCTGACGTGACCATACCAGCGGAGCTGTTTTCGCTCCATCTTGTCGCTGATGGACACAACATTAAAGGATCCTCACACATGTTCATTGTGCACTTTGTCATGCAGAGTGACTCCCGCCGACCATCGCAACATCCACATCTCTGTAACATGCATTCTCTGGCCATGCTTTTCCTGCCTTGCCCGACATTCGGAGCCGTACATGAGGGCAGGTCGGACAGTGGTTTTCCACACTTTGACCTTTAATCCACCAAATTGTACAACATTTCGTTTTACATCTCACCGACACACATAGGTCTTACTGTGACGATATGATAGGAAAGGGCTAGGAGTAGGAAGGAAGCGTCCATGGCCTTTATTAATGGACAGCTCCAGCATTGCCCCTATGTGAACATTGGAAACCACGGAAAGCCATCTACCGAGATCGGTAGCTGCAGTCGCTTAAGTGCGGCCAGTATCCAGTATTCGGGAGATAGTAGGTTCGAACCCCATTGTCGGCAGCCCTGAAGTTGGTTTTCCATGGTTTCCCATTTTTACACCAGGCAAATGCTGGGGCTGTACCTTAATTAAGGCCACGGACGCTTCCTTCCCACTCCTAGCCCTTTCCTATCCCATCGTCGCCATAAGACCTATCTGTGTCAGTGCGACGTAAAACAACTAGCAAGAAAAAAGCCATCTTCAGAGCTGTAGACAGAACCCTCTATCTCCCGAAAGCAAGCTGACAGCTTCGTGAACCAAATCGCGCGGCAACTCATTCGGTTCGTACAACACAGATTTAATCCCAGTAGAAGTAAATAAGTAACAATATGTAAAGAAACACAGTGATGTTCTTCCGGCTTTGTGATGTATACATCCGGTCATGCTTACCCCTGTTCGACCAACCTCCCCATCTTTGCCACACTTTTCCTACCCTCCCCAGACCCAGTAATTAGAGCAGTTCGATTATTTTAATCCTCGAAATATTATAATTCATGTATTTTTATTTTCAAATGGTTATTATGTTGTACTCGCATGTAATGATTTGGCACTTCATATTCATATAGCATACTATTTTATCGCGAGCGTAACCTCAAACATATCCTGATACCTGAAAGTAGCCCGGAATTAAAATGAAGAGTTGAAATTAACAAAAATCTCCCTTTATGTGAAATCATGGGTCCCATTGAAAGCTAGACTGCAGAATTCCACATACAAAATAAAGGATAACACGTTATTATCCAAATATCCCACTGTACACCACATGAAAATATAAAATACCAAAATTATAATCCATTGAGAATAGACTATACACAGAAATACAAATGAAATCATTCCATTTCCAGCTCCTCAGGTGTGGACGAACAGGAAATATAGAGCTGCAGGAAGACTGGTGAACAAATACAAGAGCAAAATAATGAGGCGGGAATTTATTAATTAAGAAACAACTACTCCCTGAAAGAAAATGTGAAATGATTTATATACCCTGAGTGGCCAAAAGTCACGGGAAGGGGTACCCCATTAGAAAATATGCCATGTATGACCCCTGAGCGTTGCATTCTAGCTGCGGCGTAGCTGAGCAGTCTGTCACAGACACCAGTGTCATGAAGATGGCAACACGTCGCGAGTTAACCGACTTTGAACGTGGTATGATGAATGGATCATGGAACTGTGGTGGTGTGTGGTAAAGTCCGATGAATCCCGGTACCAGTTGTATCATTTTTTTTTTTTTTTTTTTTTTTGCTAGTTGCTTTACGTCGCACCGACACAGATAGGTCTTACGGCGACGATGGGACAGGGAAGGGCTAGGAGTGGGAAGGAAGCGGCCGTGGCCTTAATTAAGGTACAGCCCCAGCATTTGCCTGGTGTGAAAATGGGAAACCACGGAAAAACATTTTCAGGGCTGCCGACAGTGGGGTTCGAACCTACTATCTCCCGAATACTGGATACTGGCCGCAATTAAGCGACTGCAACCAGTTGTATCGAGTTGATTGTCCCATGCCCCATGAAGCTAAGTATCCTGCGTATCAGCAAGGTTGTGTTGGCTCAGTTCTGCTCTGGGCAGCGTTCTCATGGTCGGAATTAGGCTCTATTTTCTGGCTGCAGGGAACGCTGACTTTAATTCAGACCTTCTGCGTTCCTTTCTGGCCCTACATTACCCTTATGGAGATGTCATGTTTCAACAGGCCAATGCGCCAAGTCACCGCTCTATGGTGGCTGGAGGGGCACTTCAGTGAGGTTACGACCTTGGACTAGCCCTCTAGATCCCCCGATCTTAATCCAATCGAGCATTTATGGGATGCTGTCGATGCTGGTCCATGAACACCGCACAAACTACACAAGAGCAATTGTGGGTAGCAAAGCAAGATGCGTGGGTCCAGATCCCTCCAGAACGATTTAAACACCTTGTAGAGTCAATGCCTCGCCGTATTGATGCTGTTTTGAGGACTCGCGGAGGAACCACTCGTTATTAACATCACATTCAGTGTCTTCCCGTGACTTTTGGCCACTCAGTGTACATAAAATTTAGTTCATTACTCACATACTCATTTAGTAACTCCAGCTTCCAACAATGAAAACATTTCACAACACAGACAGAGTGTCTTGCAATACAGATCTACCTCTACCTTGAGTAGACCTACAATGTTTTGTAATGATACATACTAACGCACTGAAATGAAATGTCGTATGGCTTTTAGTGCCGGGATATCCCAGGACGGGTTCGGCTCGCCAGTGCAGGCCTTTCTATTTGACACCCGCAGGCAACCTGCGCGTCATGATGAGGATGAAGACAACACATACATCCAGCCCCCGTGTCATTGGAATTAACCAATTAAGGTTAAAATTCCAGACCCGGTCGGCAATCGAACCTGGGACCCTCTAAACCGAAGGCCAGTACGCTGACCGTTCAGCCAACGAGTCGGTCTACTAACGCACTGAAAGTATCACAATGCTGAAATAGGAACAGTTTGTAAATAAATGTGCAGACTTTGTACATAAGAAATAATATAGCATAGCCCACTTTCTATTTATGCAAAAATTTTAAACCTACATCCTGTTTTCCAGTCATTGAATGGCTCAGGGAATGTATGAATGAATCATATATAGGCTATTAGTACGATGGGGTCGCCACTCCCAAAGTGATTTATTAATGACTGTTAGATGCTATGAAATGAGAATGGGGAGTGTTGCTGGAATGAAAGATGATAGGGAAAACCGGAGTACCCGGAGAAAAACCTGTCCCGCCTCCGCTTTGTCCAGCACAATTATTCAAATATTAAACCTTCAAATGTTCAACTTATATCTTGAATTCGAAACAGAAGTTTTCACGCCTTTCCCTTTTGCATCTATAAGAAATTTAAACACACGGAAGTGTAATTGCATGTTACAACAATGTTAAAAATCCTGATTTATAAATTTCATCAGCCAAGTCAAACAAGCCAGGTTCAAGTCACGAAAACAACATTAGAAAGATAAAATGGTTGAGTTTTACACAAAGTGTATCGGCTAAGGCTTATGCAAATTCAGACTTTTAACTCGCATGTTCATCAGTATTTTTAAAACAACATAAGAATGTGCTGTCACTTGTTAATTTAAACTACAAACAGACATTTGCGTCTAAGCATACCTTGCAATGTTTTAAATACTTTAATGTGTTTATATGTTTGTATAATAGACAAATTTCACATTATTTTAATGTAATACGTAACGCAAAACAACGCAAGATTTATTGTTATCAACTGTTTTAGACTTTCAAAAGAGCATTTAAGCACGTTCAACCATGTGTTTGCTAATATTTTAATGTAGGTATGTAATATATTTTATTGAACCATCAGCATATAATTACACTTGACTGGCGTATTTTACTACTAATTTACTGCTGTAATATTCACAATATCAACAAAGCTTGCCTCATACATGACTAACATTTATAAGAATGGAACTTGTTTTAAACTGAATAGGCAAAAGCCTATGGTAAATTATTCTTACATTATGCAAGAAAAGACGAATCCATTTTATTATAATTACATGTGTATATTGGGTCATTATATTATTTAATAAGAGTATTTAACTTGTTATAATTTTAGCTATATTGTAACATTGGAACTCTTAGCAAAAGTGTAATCAACATAATGTTGTTAAATTTCAGTATATGTGATAAAGCTTTTAGGAATGAGGCATAGGCTAATACAAAATGCAAACATAGGATTCTAATGTAGCGGAGGATGACCTTGTAAGAGGTCGAAACCGGTCCTATTATACATGTGATATTCCTTCATACATGTGGTAATAAATAAGTATTGATTAGGTGGAACCTTTCTTTCTTTTTATGATAAATGTTAAAAATCGTAAGTAACTTCGAAAAGTGTTTGAACAACAAATGCTATAAATGTACTTAATCCGTGGGTAAACCAGATATCCACAACGAGAGTACAAGTCCATGAAGATGATAATACCAAACAGCATAGAATTCAGTCAGCGGCATTCAGTCCGAAAAAAAAAGAATTTCGAAAATAGCAAAATAGTCCGCCTCCGTGGTGTAGTGTTTAGTATGATTAGGTGCAACCAGGAAACGCCCGAGTTCGATTCCCGGTTCTGCCACGAAATTTGAAAAGTGGTACGAGTGCTAGAACTGAGTCCACTCAACCTCGGGAGGTCAACTGAGTAGAGGGGTTCGATTCCAACCTCAGCCAACCTCGAAGTAGTTTTCCCTGGTTTCCCACTTCTTCTCAAGGCAAATGCCGGGATGATACCTAACTTAAGGCCATGGCCGCTTGCATCCCACTTCTTTACCTATTCCTTCCAAACTTCCCCCACAAGGCCCCCTGTTTGTTCAGCATAGCAGGCGAGGCCACCTTTGCGAGATACTGGTCCTCCTTCCCAGTTTTGTGCCCAACCAAATATCCCACGCTCCAGGACACTGCCCTTGAGGCGGTAGAGGTTTTATCCCTCTCCGAGTTTGAGGGAAAACCATTCCTGGGAGGTAAACGGACTAAGAAAGAAAGAAAGAAAGAAAGAAAGAAAGAAAGAAAGAAAGAAAGAAAGAAACAAACAAACAAAGAGGAAAATATAATTTGAAGAATTTTTAACGATATAAATTCTAAACACTCTTTTGATCATGTGGAACAAGATCCATCCATTATAGCTGCCGGAGATAGTTTTTTGCCTTTCTGCGATTTCTAGAAGTTTTGAACTATTTTACTGCACAAATTTTATATTATTGCACCATATTTCACATACTTAAAACCAAAACAATTCACCACAATACACAAATTGAATGATAGGAAAAATTCAAGTTTGATTAGCATAGACATTGTGCCTGGAATCGCGGGAAGTACGGCTCGCTTATAATCGATCGTTTCGATCGCTCACATTCCCCTAGAGAAATGCCTAATATTACCGCTACCCAGATTGGGGGGGAACATATATTTCCACATACCTGCATTAATATCGGGCGAAGCTATCTACTTATGTAATGGGCGACAATCGATTAATTTAGTTACTAAGTTTATTCAAATAAACAGATATGAAATCACAAAATGATGGAACTCAATGAAAACGACGAAACAGGAACACACTTACATAAATTTACATTGTATCAACAGACATTCACATGTCTATCAACAAGCCTAACCCAACGTAGAAACGCTTATAAGTTCAGAATCAAATAATTCGAGTGTAATCAGACTACATTTGCGATTTTAATAATAACCGCCAACTTTTATTTCATTCATGAGAAATTAGTAGCTTAAAATTTTATGTCCACAGACACTGTGGTGAAATCCTAACCACCTTTACGTAACGCATAGCCAACACTTGTCAATATTCGTACGTGAATCGCAATAGCTTACTACACACACAAACATAATTATACCCAATCACATAAAATCCTCACGTGGAATTCAATTCACCACGGTAAAACACATACTTACAACAAATCAACTCAGTAAATTGGCCTGGAGCACAAGCACGTGTATCATCATGCCATTATCACAAGTATACACAAAACAAAATACACACTGACCAAGAGAGACCACTACCATTTTATGTTCATCGTTTCTCATGCATACTGATGCCGATTAACTGTCTGTGAATCTCAATTTACGCTCGCTCGTTAATCTCCTGTACTGATTTCCTAATTGTGAGTCGTCATCTCTAATCTGGTGCAAAAGATGAGAATGGCTATGATTAATCGCTCACATTTAATTACTGTGCATATTCCCTGCATATGGGCTACTATCTATACAATACTTGGGGCTGTATTTCGCTCGTCAGACGATCCCTACGTCCAGACGGCAAGTACATTCGGGAGGTCATAGGCTCCTCTAATTCATTAATTCCTCTCGAAGATTAAACTGCACATATCTAGGAGGCAGGTAACCACATCCCTGCCTTCACTTCGATGAACATGTTGCTAAACATCATTATTACTGTCCCTAATGCCTGTTAATTAATTGTCTATTCATGGTTCATGTTTGTGGGCTACTGTAGTCACTTCCTAGTTCGTGAACCATGGGCAACGGCTGAGTGGCCTAGTAAGTGGTCCTGAGAGTCGGGGATACCAGTTGCTATGGAATGGGAGTAGGCATCTCGGACATATTCTGAGTCATGGGCCTCCTTGTGCTCAGGCGGCTAGGACTATACAATTCACCCGTGGTCAGAACATTTTAAGCAAGCCTCGGACCTATGGGAGTAACGGAGTCCCACTCCCATTTGACAGGCGAGGGAGTCCTTGGAAACAACTTGGCGAACAAAATGGAATTCGATGGGGAGCTCTCAATATTAATGGGGCTTATGGAAGAAAGAAAGTAGAATTGGCTGAGTCCGCTAAGAGGATGCATCTGGATGTGCTACGAGTAGGTGATATTCGGGTAAGGGGAGATAACGAGGAAGAGATAGGAGATTATAAAGTGTACTTGACGGGTGTTAGAAAGGGAAGGGCAGAGTCTGGGGTAGGGCTCTTTATCAAGAATACCATTGCACGCAACATAGTTTATGTTAGGCACGTAAATGAGCGAATGATGTGGGTAGATTTGTCAGTTGGAGGAATTAGGACTAGAATTGTGTCCGTGTATTCACCATGTGACGGTGCAGATGAGAATAAAGTTGACAAGGTTTATGAAGCATTGAGTGAAATCGTGGTCAGGGTCAACAGCAAGGATAGAATAGTGCTAATGGGCGATTTCAATGCGAGAGTTGGGAAGAGAACTGACGGATACGAAAGGGTGATTGATAAATGTGGGAAAGATATGGAAGCTAATGGGAATGGGAAGCGTTTGCTAGACTTCAGTGCTAGTATGGGTTTAGCTGTTACGAATACATTCTTCAAGCATAAGGCTATTCACCGCTACACATGGGAGGCTAGGGGTACCAGATCCATAATAGACTATATCTTAACCGACTTTGAATTCAGGAAATCTGCTAGGAATGTACGAGTTTTCCGCAGATTTTTCGATGATATAGACCACTCTCTGATCTGTAGTGAACTAAGTATCTCTAGGCCTAGGGTAGAGAAAGTGAAATCTGTCCGCAAACGAATAACGGTAGAAAATCTCCAGGACGAGGAAATTAGACAGAAGTACATGGATATGATTAGTGAGAAGTTTCAAACAGTAGACAGTAAGAAGTTTCACGATATAGAAAGTGAATTGGTGGCATACAGGGATGCTGTAGTAGAAACAGCAAGGGAATGCCTAGGAACAACTGTGTGTAAAGATGGGAAAAGGCGAACATATTGGTGGAATGATGAAATGAGAGCAGCTTGTAAACGTAAAAAGAAGGCTTATCAGAAATGGCTCCAAACAAGGGCCGAGGCAGACAGGGATTTGTACGTAAATGAAAGAAACAGAGCGAAACAAATAGTTGCTGAATCCAAAAAGAAGTCATGGGGAGATTTTGGTAACAACCTGGAAAGGCTAGGTCAAGCAGCAGGGAAACCTTTCTGGACAGTAATAAAGAAAGCAAGGGAGGGAAAAGCGACATGAACAGTGTTTTGAGTAATTCAGGTGAACTCATAATAGATCCCAGAGAATCACTGGAGAGGTGGAGGGAATATTTTGAACATCTTCTCAATGTTAAAGGAAATCATCCTGGTGGTGTTGCGAATAGCCAAGCTCATGGGGAGGAGGAAAATAATGTTGGTGAAATTATGCACGAGGAAGTGGAAAGGATGGTAAATAAGCTCCATTGTCATAAGGCAGCAGGAATAGACCTGAAAAGGTGAAGTATAGTGAGAAGGCAGGGATGAAATGGCTTCATAGAGTAGTAAAATTAGCATGGAGTGTTGATAAGGTACCTTCAGGTTGGACAAAAGCAGTAATTGCACCTACTATAAGCAAGGGAACAGGAAGGATTGCAACAACTATCGAGGTATCTCATTGATTAGTATACCAGGCAAAGTATTCACTGGCATCTTGGAAGGGAGGGTGCGATCAGTCTTTGAGAGGAATTTGGATGTAAACCAGTGGTGTTTCAGACCACAGAGAGGCTATCAGGGTCAGATTTTCAGTATGCGCCAGGTAATTGAACAATATTACGAGAGGAATAGGCAGTTGTGTTTATATTTCGTAGATCTAGAGAAAGCATATGGCAGGGTACCGAGGGAAAAGATGTTCGCCATACTGAGGGGCAATGGAATTAAAGGTTAGATTATTAAAATCAATCAAAGGCATTTATGTTGACAATTGGGCTTCAGTGCGAATCGATGGTAGAATAAGTTCTTGGTTCAGGGTACTTACAGGGGTTAGACAAGGCTGTAATCTTTCACCTTCGCTGTTCGTAGTTTACATGGTTCATCTGCTGAAAGGTATAAAATGGCAGGGAGGGATTCAGTTAGGTGAAAATGTAGTAAGCAGTCTGGCCTATGCTGACGACTTGGTCTTAATGGCAGATTGTGCCGAAAGCCTGCAGTCCAATATCTTGGAACTTGAAAATAGGTGCAATGAGTATGGTATGAAAATTAGCCTCTCGAAGACTAAATTGATGTCAGTAGGTAAGAAATTCAACAGGACTGAATGTCAGATTGGTGATACAAAGCTAGAACCGGTAGATAATTTCAAGTTTGTAGGTTGTGTGTTCTCCCAGGATGGTAATATGGTAAGTGAGATTGAATCAAGGTATAGTAAAGCTAATGCAGTGAGCTCGCAGTTGTGATCAACAGTATTCTGTAAAAAGGAAGTCAGCTCCCAGACGAAACTATCTTTACATCGGTCTGTTTTCAGACCAACATTGCTTTACTGGAGCGAAAGCTGGGTGGACTCAGGATAGCTTATTCATAAATTAGAATTAACAGACATGAAAGTAGCAAGAATGATTGCTGGTACAAACAGGTGGGAACAATGGCAGGAGGGTACTCGGAATGAGAAGATAAATGCTAATTTAGGAATGAACTCGATATATGAAGCTGTACGCATAAACCGGCTTCGGTGCTGGGGTCATATGAGGCGAATGGAGCAGGATAGGTTACCTAGGAGAATAATGGACTCTCCTATGGAGGGTAAGAGAAGTACGGGTAAACTAGGACGACGATGGTTAGAATCGGTTTCTAACGACTTGAAGATAAGTGGTATAGAACTAAATGAGGCCACTACACTAGTTGCAAATCGAGGATTGTGGCGACGTTTAGTAAATTCACAGAGGCCTGCAGACTGAACGCTGAAAGGCATAACAGTCTATAATGATAACATATGTATGTATGTCATTTGACTAACTGCTGTCTGTTGAATTCCTATATGAATTTCACAATAAAATAATTCCACAGTCCTATATGGACCACACTATCTGTCTGCTTTCTCGTAGCATATAAATGACGATTCTATCCTAAGACCTCTGATTGACTGATTGACTTCGTTCGATGATCCTTCTCTGTGTACAATAATTAATTAACCACGACCTACTGCTTTCAACTGATTTCTAATTGGATGCCGTTATGCATCACTAGACCATGCGCCAAAAGTTGGTTTCGAGATAATCGCGTTTAAATTCGGATCTATATGTAAATTCGAGCGAACTACTTTTTAATACACATGGTATTACTGGTGTTGTAGGATAATAGATTGCGCCTTCTCACCATATTTCAACAATTTTATACTCACACTACATAGATTTTCTTGAAGAAATTGCGCTTAGTCTACCGATGCAATTTAAGGTTTTTTTCACTTGCGAATAATGCATCACGATGCTACACCAATAACCCGTAACTGCTGAGTATCTACTGAGTAACACTTCAAAATATATAACGTGGCGGCATCCATGATTAAAAATTGAATCTCCTACTGTCTGGAAAGGCCCGCTAAGTGCTTGATCCACAGCGAGCCGCGCCACAACTCCGGTCCATTATTCAAGGTTTAGATGGAGAAATTCTAGAAGGGGAGCTATTCCCTAAAGTTGCTATAACCACTTACTGATTTGAGGAATTTCAACTTTTCTGAGTCAAATACAAACGGTAAGACATGAGCCATTTTTGTCTATACAATGAATAGTTTTAATGGATTTTCCTTCACGATAGGCCCATTATATTCTCAGAGTACAGTATTGATGTGATATTTTTAAGCCTATGGGTAAGTTTTGTTCTGCTTGAGACACACATTACTTGCTAAGTAGAATGGCAGTCTCTCATACCATTAGGGGCCTCTGACCTAGATGTTTGGCCCCTTTAAACAAACATCATCATCATCATCATCATCATCATCATCATCATCATCAGAATGGCAGTCCCTTGAACTAAGTAATGTAAATGAAGGTCGTTATACGTGGTTATGATTACCTTATTAGTAGTATAAAAAAGCGATTCCGAAAGAAAATATTGAATTTTATTTACTTATCTCAGTCGAACATAACAGGTACAGAAAATGCGATTAAACATATTTTCTCCCATAAATACACACAAATCACTGGACAGGTAATAAGATTGTTGCTCTCAGTTCATTCAGTCTCGAAATCAGGATTTCCATTGAATCTATCTATGTCCTCCACGATATCAGAATCTGCTTGAAGATTCTGGTAAAATTGTTTGGCATCTGCAGGTATTAGGTGCATCAGAGAAGCAAGGTCTCATAGTTTGGCTTCAGAGATAGGTTTTCCATTTGGCCATAAAGGTATTAGTGCCTGATGAAAGGGATCTCTAGTTTCCCGTGGTCATCCCTGTCTTGACTTATTTAGATTTACTTCCTGAGATTCACCATCAAATTTAGTTTTGACGTACATAGCGAACGGCTGTGATTTCAAGAGCTAGATTTCTTTCAGTTTTAACCAGTTTATCTTGGAAATATGGAAATCAGTTTTCCGCTTCACGATCATTTTTTTCAAGTTCTACGGAATTGAACAACGAGTTTTCCATCTGGTGAACAACAATGGGGTTTATCCGCCCGCGGTTTCTCATTACGTTTAAGTGGTCCTCTGTACGATTCGTTGGCTGAATGGTCAGCGTACTGGCCTTCGGTTCAGAGGGTCCCGGGTTCGATTCCCAGCCGGGTCAAGGATTTTAACCTTCATTGGTTAATTCCAATGGCTCGGGGGCTGGGTGTTGGTGCTGTCCCCAACATCCCTGCAACTCACACACCACACGTAACACTATCCTCCACCACAATAACACGCAGTTACCTACACATGGCAGATGCCGCCCACCCTCATCGGAGGGTCTGCCTTACAAGGGCTGCACTCAGCTAGAAATAGCTACACGAAATTATTATTATTAGTAGTAGTCCTCTGCAATGTAACGCTGTTGAAATTTGAGGGCACGCTCAATATCTGCAAAGTCACTGTCGTTGGGAAGAAAACTGTGACAAGGTACTAAAAACAGTTATTTTCTGAAAAGTAGGGTGTTGATCCAATACTGCCTTCATCATCAAAACCATTTTAATATTCCGGTTCTGACCACCGCAAGAATCTGACCATAATATTAGCTCAGAAATAGTGGATGCTTCTTCCAGTAGGTGTTTCATTAAGCATGAGCCGACTTGTTGTGCCCCGCGACCTGCCACACCTTACAGCCAAACGTAACAGTATGTTTAGTCATCAGCCCGAAGGCTGGTTGGATCCTCAACAGTTCTGCCATGAGCTGTCATAGATGGCCTAGGCATCACTGAAGAGGCGTACTAGGGAAATGAGGAGTGAGGTAGTTTCCCGTTGCTTTCCTCACCGAGCCAGAAGTTGCTATTACATATCAGTCTGCCAAGCCCACAGAAATGCAAGCACCAACCGACCCTATGAGCAACAGTTTCACACCATTCATGGCAGGGACTGGCTGCGTAAGGAATGGCATTACTAGCATCGCTCATACCTCAGTCACTTTCATTTTGTCAAAGCCAAGGATAAGACAGAGACAGATCAATGAAAGTAACAAAATTGCTCTAGCCCATACCAGAAGACTTAGTGCAGTGTAAACACTAGGTCCCGCCAGCAAAGGCATAAACGTAACAGTGACTTTTATTATTACTTCGCTCGTGTACACCGCAGTTGTATAACCATAGCTGACGTTTGTAGAACACAATTTTCGTTCGTTGGAATTCGTGGCAATGTTTTTTCCATGTCAAAAGTAATTGTTTCCAGTCCTTCAGTTTCCTTAGCACGCAGTAAATCATTTCTCTTCAAATTCTGCGCTCCTCCTGCTTCAGCTAAATGGTTTACCTTCTTATCTGACAGAATATCTCGATCATGATCATTCTTGACACCTTTAATTTCAGCATCAAGAGAATTGCATAAATTGCATGAGTCCCTTTTGAGTTTCTTTATTTGCAAATTGAATTTCGTTAGAAATAGTTTCTTGTACATTGAAAACGAAACTGGATTTTCGTTTTCCCCTTGTACATGTCATACATCAACGGAAGGTTTGCATTACTACCGAAAAATTCCCTTCCGGTTTATTTCCTACAATAATGGGATTTATACCGTGGATATTTGTTGACGTGATCAATAACACCTTGAATTCTCTCATCGGATATTTTATTCTCCCACCACCAATTCCACGAAGATCTCTAACTCCGTTGTTACTCTTCAGTTCGATCAACCAACCTTACAGCTGGAAATCCTCAACGTGTGCAGAAATATAGATTTACAAACTTGAATACCGGCAATCTTGTATTCCCTGGTGAAAGACTGATGATTTAGTCCTCTTCCTCCTGATAGGCACTTCAGTTACATACTAGTTATGAGGGCAGTTTGGGCATCGTGGGATTCCACACTATAAAATTTGTTGAATTCGCGTTCACGAACATCTAGAGACTTTCTCACCGCACTTGCATTTACAGAGAAAATTCCTAAATGTCTTCTGTTCTTTTCTCTTTCCACGTTGGGTCATGTAGGACTTATTCTGTATGCATCTTTTCTTCCGAACATTGCGGTTCTGCTTTGTATATTTCCTCTTCCTACCTTTACTAGGTCGTCCTTTGTTGCCATTTTCCGCATTGCCAGTAACTCTGATTCCGGTATAAAGTCCATTGTTGTCAGAAAGATCTTGTGCTTCATTGCCGCACTAGTCCACAGTGTTTGCGTAATTCTTCTCAGCGGCTTCCGTACTGGTATTAAGAATTTCATTCCCTGTATTCACAACTTCAACTTCAAATTGCTCATCTTGGGAATCCTAAACAATGAAAAATAAAGTTAACGGATGATAATAAAACACTAACCTGTGTTCAGACACTTTGTATAGCACTGAATAAATACACCTGTAATTTTAAAATTCGAATTACACATGAAGGTTTTGAAGTACAGTACATATACGCACCTCCAACAAGTTCGCTGACACAGGCACAAGGTTATCTGCTTCAAGTGGCTTTAGAAGTGTATATACAGCCCCACGAGATGACTCCCAAATCTCACCTTCAGAACCTGTATTCACATCATGTAGTCCCACCGCAGGAATATCCTGTTTATTAATTGTAACTGGCATTACGTTATTATTTGGATTCTAGAACAGTAACAAAATGATCGAAATACGATTACAATATATTGTATCATTACGATTCTAATACTGATGATTATCAATATTACTGATACATAAACAATGATATTTCTACAGAAATGACACTGCTTTCATTATTCTGATCTGGAATTCATTGATTTGGCGCGTATTACCTAGCATAACGTGTTATAACACTGTTACAGTGAAGCTTTTTCACCTTTATGATATAAGTATATCGATACAGAAGCATTGCTTTCATTGATTGCAGAATACCGTATTAGATACCGTACAGCAATCTCATTTTGATACTAACCTTAGAAAGATCTTCTAGAGAATGATTCTCCGACGTAACCTTCTTAGCAAGCAGCATTAGTAGCATTGTCCTTCTCCTTACTTTTGGAAGTACTTGATTCATCACTGAACTTCGTCACTTGATAAAGCACTCAATGTATCACCATATAAAAATGTTAGCACTATCAAAAACGCGGGCTCACTCGCTGTCATCCGCGCGCTATGTGAGGAATGTGGCGCTTGGTCTTATCATGCAAACTGGAACGTCGCATTGTCTACTGATGCAATTTACATTTTTACTGATTCCCGCTTTGTCTCTTAGGTTCTCTGTTTACTCACAACTAACGGCCTTTTTAATGCAGTGGGGAATTCTTTATAAATAGTTCAAGCCTTCCTCTACAAGATAGCGCTAAAATCTCAATTTTCGTCAAATGACGCTTAGTGTACTGATGCATAACTGCATTAAGCCTGAGATTCACATCTAATCTAAATTTACATTGACCCTTGTACTAAATTGAACAGACAAAATTTTCAACGGTGAATATCTGAACACAAACAAGCCGGTAATGGCAACAGTTTCATTCAAAATCACACTGATAGAATATATCTCAAATCCATGCTTCTACTCATAACACTGGGCATGCAAACTACTCAGCTGCATTAGACCTGACGTGATTTTAGAGGATGATATGCTTACTTTGAACTTGACTTAGTCCTTTAGGTTTACTGATTAATATGAAGATTAACATTCCCTTATTTAAAATTAATTCAAATGACGTGCTTGTTACGTTAATTTTTTCCCACAAATAAAACTGAAAGGGGATGAAATGAGTATAATTCACGGACCATATTATCATTATCTCCATTTAAATGAATCTGTCTGTTGCCTCATCACGAAAAACTGATCAAAGATATTATTTAATTATGACTACTAGTACAAGAAAACCTCTCTAATTAACTACGTAAAGTATTACATTATTAGGAATTTAAAACGCTACCCACCCCAGGTGACACTTTGCCTTAGGCTGGATGGCCCTATGCTGTTTTACGAGTACATCATCACGATATCGGGATATTCTGGAAACTCGTTCTCCACGGGCCTGGATCTGATATGTCGTTCCATCTTCGCGATCCCTCACTGACGCTGCTGGTATTGGAACCGACTGTGCTGAATCTCCAGTCTGGTAACACTTATATGCCAATTTGTTGCCGTTAGCTATTTTGTTTGGCTACGAAGATTATGTCAACGTTATGATTATACGGTAGCCTACATTTTGTTAGCGTCAGTCTGGCAGCTAGTTCATGTACATATTGTTCAGGAATTACGGATTTTCTCCACGTCGCGTTGACCGACAGAACATACTCGCACTCCGTCACTCGTTCTGTGATATCGAAATAGAACTCCGCGCGCTCGCGTACTGTCGCGTTATTGTGCTCTCAATTTGCACTCGTCGATTTGTTCTTGCCTACCACACATGCGCCCACCCTCGAACACTGTGGCACTGCTCTGTAATTACATGTTAAAATAAAATGGCGCGTGGCCTCCGGTGAGGCCTGGTGCAGATCTTTTGATTTGACTCCCGTAGGCGACCTGCGCGTCGTTATGAGGATGAAATTGTGATGAAGATGGCACATACACCCAGTCCCCGTGCTAGGGGAATCAACCAATTATGGTTAAAATTGTAGACCCTGCCGGGAATCGAACCCAGGACCCCTGTGACCAAAGGTCAGCACGTTAACCATTTAGCCTTGGAGCCGGACTCTGTACACGTTAAGATCACGCGGCTCAGTCGGGAAAATCAGACTTTCAGTTAGCGCGCGCGAAGAATGTTCTTCCAAACTCTAACTGTACGAGGACAGTTGTGTAATATTAAAGTCTCTGCTGGAGATCGAACAGATTGCTAACAGACCGGTAAAATGATACTGATAGAAAGATAAAAAAGAATGATAATCCTCCTCCGCGCTCCGAGCTGGCACATTCTATCACTTCTGTTGCTTCTCTTACGCTAGATTTTCAGTTCAATTCCCGGGTCTCTTCCAATCATATTTCAACTTTTCTGTCGGATGGTTTGGTCACCAAGTTCTTTTCTCTCCTGGCATCAGTTAACCGGGGTCTGGCCTCAATCTGTCCTTTTGTTCTCGTCTTCCGTTCATTCGGCTTTGAAAGATGTTTTCGAACTCTCGTCTCCCTCTCAAGGTTTGTTTTCATTTTATGACACTATTCTAGAGTTCTTTACAAAATCATATATTTTTGCGCACCGTTTTATTAAACATATCCGTTCGGTGCAGACTTTGTCTCCGGTGACGTAGTGTTTCACCGAGCAAGCAATACACTCTTCCGTCTGTATACTTTCTTAGCCATGGTTTATGACGTGTCGGTACGGGTTTATGAGCTGTATTGTCCTGTCTGTCCGTTATCACGCAGCTATCTCTTCCTTTCTTGGCTCGCCGCTAACGTAATCATAAAACTTACATCTACATCGTGACTTTGCGAAATTTCCGCAATTAATACTTATGTACAGCCTATTGAGCACGAATGCATAATGGCTGAATGTAGGTACTGAATTACCATCCTGCAAATGTGGGGCAGAATACGTTGCTTATTATTATTATGAAAAACGTTCTCTTGACTAATGAAATACTCACTGTGGGGCCAAATAAATACAGGTACTCATTAGACACTTAAAGTGGTTTTAATGTTCAGTTTTTTATTTTCTCTCTTCTAGCTCAATAATCAGAGAGTTATATCATTTTATAGCATTGTGGATGAGTATAGGATGTAACAATTTAACAATGTCTGCTTGACGACATTGTAATGTCAGTCAATAATACAATCGGTCTGTTGCTTAGTCAGTAAGGTGCTGGTATTTGTGACGTTACTGTACTGTATAGGCAGTGTTTTGCCCTGGAAATAGGTAAGTCTTTTAATTCTTCCATTAATAAAGAGGATGTACTTTAATTATTATGTGGCATTATATATTCTGCCATAATATTATGCGAAGTTTTAACAGTGAATATGCCTTCATTCTGTTTTCAGACATAGGAAATATGTTAACCCCACTCCAAGGAAAAAGGCGAGAATTTCAACAATTTAACGCATTGTCAGTACAGTCAACGATATAATACCTATATGGAAGGAGTTTCTCAGTCCATGCATACAAACATAAGCGATAAACTAACAAAAGTCTGGGAGTCTTCAAGCAGATCGGAAAGGTAAATGTGGTCAAAAACGCATTAGAACTCCAAGAACTGACAGAATAATCAAACGAATAGCAGTGGGAAACCGCTGAAAACCAAAAAGAGTAATTGAAACGTGTTAGAGGCTAGTGGATTGCCTCTGTCAACGCGTACTCTACAGAGAAGATTTAAAGAAATGGGGCTGCGATGTTGTAAACCTGCTAACAGAACCGAAATTGACTCCAGGAATGAAGCAAAAACGACTAGCATGGGCGATGAGCATCAGAGCTGGACCGAGGAGGACTGGAATATGGTAAATAAACCATAATGCACTCCTCATTTTAGTTTATCACTGTAGAGTATTTTATATTTAACAAATTTTACTTCATTTCATGTTTGCTTCTCAGATGAGACAAGTATCCAAATTCTTCAAGAAAAATCAGAGTTTGTGAGACGCAGAAGCCACAAGAAATACAACGAGGATTGTATAGTTCAACGACTCGAGCATACTCTTTCAGTAATGGTTTGGTCTGTGATAAGTAGCAAGAGAAACGGTCATCTTAATGTAGTGAAGGGGACTTTGCGTCAGGATAAGTACAGATCGATGTTGCAAACACGCCTTCTTCCCCAGCTGAAGGAATGATTTCCAGACAACAAGTACGTCTTCATGCATGATTCTGCACCAGGCCACAAGGCATAATCACTTACTAACTATTTAAATGAGACTGGAATTCGTGCTTTGAACTAGCCAGGGAACTCCCCCGACATGAAACCTATAGAAAATGTTTGGGAAGCTCTGAAAAAAAAGAAATTACCAAAGCAGATATACCCACAAGCAAAATCAGTTTGAATAAAAGTTTGTCAAAGCATGGCACAGAGCACCTGAATTGGAGGATGTAACAAAGAAATGTATTTTGAATATGCCCAGAAAAATTAAAGACTTGATTGCAGCGAACGTTGGTCGTATCGAATGCTGACAACTCAGCACATCTTCTGCATTATTTTTGATTTTATTTTTAAATGTGATATAAATGACTTTTGCGCTTCAAAATAGAGTGCTAAGAATACAGTAATATAATATAAGTTTAAGGAATTATAGAAAGTTCATGAAAAATGTATAAGGTTAATTGGTAATGAAAAACATCATATTTGTATAGTGAGTATATTAATTTGGCACCCCATACAATAAACACTCTGAATAACATCATGCTAATTATTTTCTTCTCTTTAGTTTCCTTTGTCTTATTTCAAATTTTGATAGAAGCCATGGTGAACGGGAGGTAAGAACTTCAACATCGACATTTGACATAATGTTCAAAGCTGTTATGTTTTCTTGATGCTTCAGCATTTAATCTGTGCTTAGGGTACTCTCTCCTACAAGGAACACTTTTAACTAAGCAAAATAATCCAAAGAGATAGGCATTTCGAATATTTTGACTTCCGAATTTATAAAAAAGTATTGAAAAGTTCTTTCTTCCTGTCTTCTGCAATATATTTGTACCCCCTACCATTCTGTTTTGAAGCACTGGATGCTGGTATTGACTTTAGCAGGCATCATTTTACCTCTGCATGTAATTTATTCTTGTCCCCTGTTACGTGTCTTCTTCCCGCCTTTAATTTCTCTATTTTCTTCATTTATAACAGAACTCACTTTCTGTGTCAGCCATGTTGATTGTAAACCCAAGGTATAATGCTGCTCCCCCGTTGGTCGGTTAGGTAATCAGATAGCCAATTGGAATCCAGGTATCAGAGAGATGCGGGATACCTTACCCCCTTATTCCACGCAGAAGTTGTGACTGCTTTGTAAGGCCTTATATCTCATCCTTTTTAGTATTGACACGGATCTATCCCGCAATCTGATAGTTCAACAAACTGATGCCAGATGGACCCAGCTCACATCATGTGCACCTAGTTAAATTTTCACCAAACTGAGGGACACTCTTTATTTCTCCAAATACTTCAATTGTAACTTAGCTGGAATAAACGGAAAGAAAATATATCACTGTGGACTTGGGGTGCATTAAGCCAATAGCTCATCAGGAAAGCTTCTGAAATGCATCTGGGAGAAGTAGCAATTCAGTCTCTTCTGAACGAATGTTGTAATGAAAATGGTGGTTATGGCAAACCTGCAGTCAAGCCAGGAACCTCCACTGGTATATTTCCAGTTAGATGCGAAATGACCTTCAGCAACTAATCATTGCGAGCACGCTTTACAAAGCTCCACATAGAGGATTTTTTATTGACGGTTCAAAACTGCCCGATTTACGTAGAACTACCTCTAGAATGCTGACACCAGTTCATCCATTGCCTGGGCAAGCACGTCACAACAGCCCGTATCGCTTCCCCTCCGTGAGCTACCAGTGATATGAAAAATGAGCCCATTTGCTTGACATGTTGCTCAGAATAGAGAAACAAAAAGAAATTAGGATGTTGTAATCTAAAGCCATTACATAAAGAGTGATGTGATGTTGTGGGAGTTATAACAACGAAACATTTTAGCCCCTTCAGAACTGAGGTAACGTTAGAACGAGAAGTGCATCTCACCTTCACAGAATTAATTTTAAATCACCATCATCATCATTATCATCGACTACTACTACTACTACTACTACTACTACTACAACAACTGCTACTTACTACTACTATTACTGCTACTACTGTGTGTACTTTTACACAAAAAAATTGTTGGAATATGGTGGATGCCAAATATGACCCGTTGCATTTTAATACCGCCAAATACCACAGACGACGGATGGACGAAATTGGTACTGCGGTGGGACCCCTCAAAAGCGTTCCAACTTGAAAGCACTTGGGATAAATTACTTGAATTTACAAACAAAAGAAGACACATTGTCCACTTATGTAACGTCGCGGTTAGTGTGCTTAGCTGCCAACACCGGAGGCCCGGGTACGTTTCCCGGCACTGCCACGAAATTTCAGAAGTGATACGAGGCCTGGAACGGGGTTCACTCTGCCTCAGAAAATCAACTGAGTAGAAGCGGGTTCGATTCGCAACTCAGCCATCGTCGAAATGGTTTTCCATGGTTTCCCACTTCTACTCCAGGCTAATGCCGGGATGGTAACTAACTTAACGCTACGTCCGTTTCCTTCCGTCTTCCTTGTCTATCCCTTCCCATTTTACCATTCCCAAAACAAGGCGAGGACGACGGGGAGAGGTACTGGTCCTGCTCCCCAGCTGTATCCCCCGACCCAAAGTCTCACGCTCCAGGACACTACCCTTAAGGCCATAGAGGTGGGATCCCTCGCTGAGTCCGAAGGAAAAATCAACCCTGGAGGGTAAACGGGTTAAGTGAGTAGGAAGGCACATTAAATAACATTCAATGATGATGGTATGATCATTATAATGGTGACGGTGATCGTGATGCGATGAAATGCCACCTGCCTTAGCCAGGACCGAACCTGCTAACCATCTAAGTTTAACTGACTACACAACTTGGCCTGGCACAATAACCCAACTGAGGTTGTGTTAAAACTGGCTGCTACCGGTCATTCAAGGATCTGCCTTGTCGAGGCTTATTGCTTGGTTTATCCGGAAGGACATGGGGTCGATTCCCCGTCAGGAAGTCAAAAAATTTAAGAAACGAGATTTTCACTTCCGGAAGTGCATATGGCTCTCAGGTTCATTCAGCCTACACCAAGTTCCTGGAGGTAAAGGCGGCCGGGCGAAGAGGTAACCAACTGCCGAAATTACGGATAGCGGAAGCCTCCACCTTTCACCTTTCCAAGGGCTTTAGTGGCCTGTAGGATGACTGATTTTGTGGGCGGTAATCTATCCCAAACAAGAACACAGTATTACGCCGACAACAATAAGAGTACCGGCAACAACACCTTCTTCGTCTCCTAAATCCGGAGGTGGGTGGGCGGCATGAAAGTTAACCTATGTTGTTCTTTTGAATCTAGTATGGTCTTCAAACATTAATGTTATCCAGGAACATTGTTCTAGGTATTCTGCCACCCACACGGCCTTCTGGCGAGGTGGTGCACCATTAAGTACCTTATAAGGAGCCCTGCAAGTTGGTTACATTTCTCCTTCAACATTGCACAGCACCTGCTCATTTTCCACTCTCTCGGTTTAGTATCTTTATCACCTTCCTCCAGACTCACATCTCCTATGCTATCAATTTTGCCTCCTTTGCTTTTCTGAGAGTCCGTATTTTCGGGACGTACGTGGCAACACTTTAGACCTAGGTATTGGAGAATTGTTTTCTTATGGTCAATGGCACAGATATAGATTTATTCATATTGAAGGCCTGTTTTCCTTGTGCTGTCCTGGCTGCAACATCGTTTTGAAATCTCCTATGCGGTGTTATCAAGATTTTAAGGTAACAAATTGACTTATCTTGATGTAATTTACTTTCTGATTTCCGTCTCTTCTGCATTTCGTGGCATTGGTTTTATTTTCATTTATGTTAACATTTCTGCTGTCCTCGAATTTCGTGCTCAGTAGCTCTGTAATATATTTGAGACCACTTTCCCTTCCTGCGATAAGGGCTGATGTGTTCTTTCATCCCGAGGCAGTATGGATTCATGATTAAAAGTACCGCAAAATCGGCATTATTTGGTCATGTACCTCCTCTTCAGAAATGTGTTGACGAAAGATTGTTAACTACGGGATTTTCTCTGTATTTAAGAAAGGCTTTTGATACAGAAGATTGTGACTTGTTGCTTGAAAAAGTACATTTTGTTGTCCAACTCTTGTTAAGTTTTGTACGCTGGGACGAATATTGGTAGTGAGTTTTTACGACCGGATGCCCTCAACCTCATCAGAGGAGTTGATGAGTTGAAATGAATGACGTGGTATATGATAGTAGGAAGAAAGAGGGTGAAACCCAATGCCAGCCCACAGCCTACTCCAGTTGAATAGACTAACACTAAGGGGTCTGCTCAAGACTTAAAGTCGCCATCCGACGGACGAATCACCAAAAACAGCGTCATATGCCCTCATTCCATATGAGCACTGGAGAGAGTTTGGAATTTAATCCAGACTTTCGGCACGTAACCTAGTAATTTGAAATTGTATCCTAGCTCCGCTACCCTGCTGGCCAACATTCTGACGGTGGGTCTCGAACCGGCTAACCATGGTATCAGACCCCGTACAATTCACGCCTTAACGTTCTTGGCTACCAGACGGGCGCTTGAAAAATTACATAAAGCTGGGAGGCCTACAAGGTTTTCGACCCTGTCGTGGTCCAACAACTATTTTAACAATTGACAACAGTAAGCCTATGCCAATATTTGTGACCACAATAGGGAAATCACACCCATAAAATGTGGAGTTCCAATATTATTGACCAGAAATACGACTAATCTACTGGACCTTGATATTTAGGGTACCGTTTTATTTTCGCTGATGACGCTATCTTATTTTATGAAGGATGAAATGAAACGAGATTAATAGATCAAGTGCAAATTGATATTTCCAGACTGATTACTTGGTTTAATCATGACAAATTACTTACAATTTAAACTAAGCATATATATTTTATAAAGAATCACCTGTTTTAGAATTGCAAGAAACCCTAAAAATTAGAAACAAAATTGTGGAAAAAGTTGATTGGATTTCACCCTTGGGTCTAATATTTGATAGTGCTCCGAGATGGGACCGTCGTATAGATTCATGAAAATTAATCCTACAGTCACAATAATCCACAGAATGAGGTATGCTGGTATTAGGAGATAACTACATAAGCGTGTGCCTGTCAATTTATCAGCCCGGAGGCTGGTTGGATCCTCAATTGGACCAGCGAAATTTTATGCCGTTATAAGGAAACTGTAAAAACGGACGGCGGTGCCGTATTGTGACATACTGGACAAGAGGAGAAGTGAGGTAGTTTGACATTGCTTTCCTCACTGAGCCACCGAGCTCGATAGATGCAGTCGTTTAAGTGCTGCCAGTATCCAGTATTCGTGAGATAGTAGGTTCGAACCCCACTGTCGGCAGACCTGAAAATGGTTTTCCGTGGTTTCCCATTTTCACACCAGGCAAATGCTGGGGCTGTACCTTAATTAAGGCCACGGCCGCTTCCTTCCCACTCCTAGCCCTTTCCTGTCCCATCGTCGCCGTAAGACCTATCTGTGTCGGTGTGACGTAAAACAATTAGCAAAAAAAAAAAAAAACCTCACTGAGCCGTTCACAGTTGGCACTGTGATAGCAACTTTCGCAACATCCTGGTGGACTAGTCATGTTCTGAATGTCATTTTCCAGCACCGCTCTTACCTCAGTGGCTTCCATACTGTAACAGCTGTGAGACTTGGGTGAAGGCCACATTTTGCTCCGGCCTGTGCCAAGAAGCAGGTACAAAAATACTGTATCCATCAAGAAATAGCAAGACTATTGCTCATTAATTCATATACAAGGTTGCTCTCGAACGCCGTACTTTCTACTTATAAATGCCCCCCATGCAAAAATGATGAATGGGATGTATACCAACTGATTTTCACAGGGGAACTACTGCCAGCGGGCAGGTTATGTCAGAATATGAGAACATAGCAAACGGAGTTTCGCTCGCAGCATTTTACTCAGCATTACCGGTCAAATGCACCCCTTGCAATCGTAAACATCGTTTTCGACCGCATAGTTCTAGGCTAGTGTATGGTACAGCCGCACTATATTTGCAGTCTGCATATCGGCAATGGCTAGTGTGATCAGCGACAGTGAATACGCATACATTATTTTAAGCTGGACAACTTGGTCGGAGTGCAACAGAAGTTCCAAACAGACGTACGCCTTCTACACACATATTTCGCCGAACAGTATTAGTTTTTGTTCCGTACAATCAACTCTTTTATCGAGTTGAATGTCTACACGTATATAAATTAATAAGTTATTAGATTTCATTTACTGCATCTTGGGCGTGTCTACAAACAACAGTGGCGAATAGGGGGCGGGGTGAGGATGGACCCTTCTTAATAGCACATGCAAAGTCTTCACTACTTGCCGTAGTGCAATACAAATTGGTTAGCCGCGACGAACAGTATTTTGTGCGTACTTCCGTCAATAATTATGTTAATAATTAAAGAAAATAAACGAAGGAATTAGCAGATAAGATAGCAAAGTTTGTACAAACAGCTTTTTAAAAATAATTCCTAGTTCCAGCTGGCTAAAGTGGAATAAAAATGTAATGATTACTCCACAAAGTGGGAGGGGGGGCGACTGTCCCACCTCGCCCCAACCCCTAATCGCCACTACTGTTTGTAGACACGCCCTAGATGCTGAAAGGTAAAACTAATAACTTCTTAATTTATACACGTGTAGACATTCCACTCGATGGAAGAGTTGCTTGTATGAAACAAAAACTAATACTGTTCGGTGAAGTACGTGTGTAGAAGGCATACAGTACGTCTGTTTGGAGCTTCTGTTGCATTCCGACCAGATTGTCCAGATTCAAATAATGTCTGTGTATTCGTCGCTGCTGATCACACTAGCCATTGCTAATATGCAGACTGCAAATGTAGTGCGGCTGTACCATACACCAGCCTAGAACTATGCGGTCAAAAACGATGTTAACTAATGCAGGAGGTGCATTTGACCGGTAGCGCTGTGTAACATGCTGCGAGCGACACTCCGTTTGTTATACCTTCGTATTCTGATGTAACCTGCCCGCTGGCAGTAGTTCCCCTATGAAAATCGGTTGGTAGACATTCCATTCATCACTTGTGCATGCGGGGCATTTATAAGTAGAAAGTACGGCGTTCGAGAGCCACCTGGTATATATTTACAATTTGCTATACGTCGCACCGACACAGATTGGATTTATGGCGACGATGGGATAGGAAATTGATAGGAATGGGAAGGAAGTGACCGTTTCCTTAATTAAGGTATAGCCCCAGCATTTGCCTTGTGTGAAAATGGGAAACCACGGAAAATCATCTTCAAGTCTGCCGACAGTGGAGTTGTAACCCACTATCTCCAGAATGCAAGCACACAACTGCGCGGCCTTAATCGCACGGCCACTTTACATTCATAAACATCCTACTTATTTCAGTATCATGTTGGGAAATCGTAGGAATGAACTTGAGGTAATTCAAAACTCAGTGGATAGGATTATTTATAATTTTCCATATAGGAGCCGTGCTAACTATCTGCAGAGCATTTCAGGAATTAAGCCCAATTCTTTTTTTTACTAGTGGTTTAACGCGGCACTACCGCTTCGAAGGTTTTCGGCGACAGAAGAATGGTAAAGGACTGGGATTGGGAAAGTAGCGGCCGTGGCCTTAATTAAGGAACAGTCTCAGAATTCTTCTGGTGTGGAAATTGGGGAACCACGGGAAAAACATCTTCAAGCTGACATCAGTGGGGTTTGAACACATCAACCCCGGAATGCAAACTCTCACAGCTTCGTGGTCTTAACCGCACGTCCAACTCACCCCGGTAGGCCTATTCCTGAATGCATTTATACGATTGTGCTCCATGAGTCTCTTAACACACGACTTATAAAAATACAATGTTATGTACATACATATCACACAAGGCAGTAATTTTGTTATAAAACGTAAAAAAATAAAATTAAAATTTGGCTTGCAGGGAATACTACCTTCCTCTATGTCGTCAAATTATATAATAGGTTACGTGATGCAGTCTAAACAGGGTGTTTACGACAGTTTAAAGGGAAGGCACAGGAATATTTATTGTCTAATTATGTTGTAGAATAAAGGATACCCACTGGTTTTCTATAAAATTTATGTGTTATAACCACCACTTACAAGGATTTGTTTTATAAGAATCTTATGTTATAGGTCTTATGAAGACTGGTAATTCAATGGAGGATAAGTTCATTTTAGAAATATTTTTAACAGCAACAAGAAGTTTTCAACTCTTTTTGAGTTTCATCATTATCATCAGCATCATCATCGGTTTGCCCTTCCAGCGAGCCGGATAGGGTGTTTGAAAACGAGTGTCTTCCAAAGTTGCCTGATCAAAAATGTTTTGTTGTCCATGACAGATTGTCAATTACATCCTCTTCTCTCCACGTCTTCCCTCAGTTGGTCCATCCATCTTCTTCTTGGTCTTCCAGCTGGAATTCTACCTTTTATTC